>NW_020694599.1:0-4778 GCF_002925995.2 Terrapene triunguis
TCCTCCGCTAGACTCTTTCCAATTTTTCCACATCCTTCTTGTAGTGTAGGGCCCAAAACTGGACACAGTACTCCAGATGAGGCCTCACCAATGCTGAATAGAGGGGAATGATCACGTCCCTTGATCTGCTGGCAATGCCCCTACTTATACGGCCCAAAATGCCGTTAGCCTTCTCGTCAACAAGGGCACAGTGTTGACTCATATCCAGCTTCTTGTCCATTGTAAACCCTAGGTCCTTTTCTGCAGAACTGCTGCTTAGTCACTTGGTCCCTAGTTTGTAGCATTATACGGGGTTCTTCCATCCTAAGAGCAGGACTCTGCACTTGTCCTTGTTGAACCTCATCAGATTTCTTTTGGCTCAATCCTCTAATTTGTCTAGGTCCCTCTGTATCCTATCCCTACCTTCCAGCATGTCTACCACTCCTCCCAGTTTAGTGTCTTCCGCAAACTTGCTGAGGGTGCAATCCACATCATCTTCCAGATCATTAATGAAGATATTGAACAAAACTGGCCCCAGGACTGACCCTTGGGGCACTCCGCTTGATACCGGCTTCCAACTAGGTATGGAGACATTGATCACTACCTGTTGAGCCCAACCATCTAGTCAGCTTTCTATCCACCTTATAGTCCATTCATCCAACCCATAATTCTTTAACTTGCCGTCAAGAATACTGTGGGAGACTGTATGAAAAGCTTTGCTAAAGTCAAGCAATAACATGTCCACTGCTTTCCCCTCATCCGCAGAGCCAGTTATTTCATCATAGAAGGCAATTAGGTTAGTCAGGCATGACTTGCCCTTGATGAATCCATGCTGACTGTTCCTGATCACTTTCCTCTCCTCGAAGTGCTTCAGAATTGATTCCTTCAGGACCTGCTCCATGATTTTTCCAGGGACTGAGGTGAGGCTGACCAGCCTGTAGTTCCCCAGATCCTCCTCCTTCCCCTTTTTAAAGATGGGCACTACATTAGCCTTTTTCCAGTCATCTGGGACCTCCCAAGATCGCCACAAGTTTTCAAAGATAATGGTCAATGGCTCTGCAATCACATCCGTGAACTCCTTTAGCACTCTCGGATGCAGCGCATCTGGCCCCATGGACTTGTGCTCGTCCAGCTTTTCTAAATATTCCTGAACCACTTCTTTCTACAGAGAGGGCTGGTCACCTCCTCCCCATACTGTGTTTCCCAGTGCAGTAGTCTGTGAGCTGACCTTGTTCGTGAAGACAGAGGCAAAAAAAGCATTGAGTACATTAGCTTTTTCCACATCCTCTGTCACTAGGTTGCCTCCCCCATTCCGTAAGGGGCCCACACTTACCCTGACCACCTTCTTGTTGCTAACATATGTGTAGAACCCCTTCTTGTTACTCTTAACATCCCTTGCTAGCTGCAACTCCAAGTGTGATTTGGCCTTCCTGATTCACTCCTGCACGCCTGAGCAATATCCTCCCTGGTCATTTGTCCAATCTTCCACTTCTTGTAAGCTACTTTTTTGTGTTTAAGATCAGCAAGGATTTCACCATTAAGCCAAGCTGGTCGCCTGCCATATTTACTATTCTTTCTACAGATCGGGATGGTTTGTTCCTGCAACCTCAGTAAGGATTCTTTAAAATACAGCCAGCTCTCCTGGACTCCTTTCCCTCTCATGTTATTCTCCCTGGTCTCCCAGGGGATCCTGCCCATCAGTTCCCTGAGGGAGTCAGTCTGCTTTTCTGAAGTCCAAGCTCCGTATTCTGCTGATCTCCTTTCTTCCTTGTGTCAGGATCCTGAACTCGACCATCTCATGGTCACTGCCTCCCAGGTTCCCGTCCACTTTCGCTTCCCTTACTAATTCTTCCCTGTTTGTGAGCAGCAGGTCAAGGAGAGCTCTGCCCCTAGTTGGTTCCTCCAGCACTTGCACCAGGAAATTGTCCCCTATACTTTCCAAAAACTTCCTGGATTGTCTGTGCACCGCTGTATTGCTCTCCCAGCAGATATCAGGATGATTAAAGTCCCCCATGAGAACCAGGGCCTGTGATCTAGTAATTTTATGTTAGTTGCCCGAAGAAAGCCTCGTCCACCTCATCCCCCTGGTCTGGTGGTCTATAGCAGACTCCCACTATGACATTATCCTTGTTGCTCACCCTTCTAAACTTAATCCAGAGCCACTCAGATTTTTCTGCAGTTTCATACCGGAGCTCTGAGCAGTCATACTGCTCTCTTACATACAATGCAACTCCCCCACCTTTTCTGCCTTGCCTGTCCTTCCTGAACAGTTTATATCCATCCATGACAGTACTCCAGTCATGTGAGTTATCCCACCAGGTCTCTGTTATTCCAGTCACATCATAATTCCTTGACTGTGCTAAGACTTCCAGTTCTCCCTGCTTCTTTCCCAGGCTTCTTGCATTTGTGTATAGGCACTTAAGATAACTCACTGATAACCACTGCAGGGGTGGTGCCTGTGGACAGGGGCAGCGCGTGGAGACACATGCTTCCCCATTCCTAGGGGCTGCAGGGAAGTGCTGTCTGGTTCCGGGAGCCACACAGAGCCAGGGGAGGCAGGGAGCCTGCCTTAGCCTCACTGCACTGCTGACTGGGAGCAGTTCAAGGTAAGTGCCACCTGGCTGGAGCTGTCACCCCCTCCTGCCCCACAACTCCCTGTCCCAGCCCTGTGCCCCCTATTGAAGCCAGGACGCTGCACTCCCTCCCATACCCCGAACCTCCCAGCACCGAGCCCCCTCTTGCACCCCAACTTGCTGCCCCAGGCTAAGCTCAGAGCCCCCTCCCACACTCCAAGCCCCTCTGCCCCAGCCCAGAGCCCGCACCCAAACCCATAGCTCCATCCTGGTGAAAGTGAGTGAGGGTTGGGGAGAACAAACAAAGGAAGAAGGGGAGATGGAGTGAGTGGGGGCAGGGCCTCGGAGAAGGGGCGGGACAGGCACATGGCCTTGGGGAAGGGGCAGGGTAGGGGGCGGGGCAAGAGTGTTTGGGTTTGTGTGATTAGATGGTTGACATCCCTAGATATAGAAGATGGGTAACACTTGTTTTCCTGATCTTGACTTTAGGACTACTTTTTACTACATGGCCTTTAGAAAATAATATGTAAGGAGTATCTGGTATCTCTCTCTCTCTCTCTCTCTCTCTCTGTCTCTCAAGATTATGATGAGCATGGTGATGCAGGATTCAAATAGAAACCTTACATGCAGTCTTTGGTGAATTAGATTGTAAATATGAGAACCAGAGGATTGTAAGTCAGAGACTGACATCCAGTATTGCCAATAAGTCACTGAAATGTTGTTGCTCTTCTAATGTGTATTCCTGGTAGGTTGCATCTTTCAACAATGGATGTTAATGCACTATTAAGGAACCAAGTTAATTTCAGTATTCCTTTTTGGATGTTCTACATTTGGGTTGCATTTTGCAGTGTTTCCCAAGATTTGGTTTTGTTGAGTTTTAGTTAGTAAAAGATTATGTACCACAATTTTGCATTTACATGGAAATATAAATGTGCCGTGTCTTTTTAACATTCAGAGTGTTAGCATGTCAATACAATTACACTGGTGAAACAGACTATTATGCAGCCTTTTGACCCCATTGTTTTGTAGTTCTGTGTGCGTAGGTGGCAGGCATTGTACCTTGTGTTGTCTTCTGCTTTTGCTGACCACTTACTTGTAGTGTGTGAGTTTGCAGAATCTGTTGTTTGGGAGTTCTGCATTGTTGGTTTTATTTGCATAGTCCAAGTCCATAGTCCAACAAAGAAAAAATATTCCAGTAATAAACATGATCTGTAATAATACTGCTGTTATTAATATATGTTCTTTCTTTCAATATTTTTAATTGCTTACTGTGGAGACATTTGCTCCCCTTTGTTTTTTCTTGATTAATATGCAGCAAGAACACACTAGGGCTGTGGGTGTTGGTGTGTGTGTTTGTGGTTTTATTAAATAACATTGTAGGGATTTTCCCAGCTACGTTGCAAGGTGTGTCCCTTATAAATAGGAAATAGCATTGTACTAAAACTACATATTTAAAATTGTTTTTTACAGTTCAAATGGTTGGTCTCCTTTTTGCTGTTGCAGCTCTACATTTTTGACTGTCCCTAAATAAACTTTTCAGTTATTCTTTTAACTGTAACCCCCATTGGTGGTGTGTTTGCTGTACTAAGTTGGTGCTAGTGCACAGTAAGTGTTCTGGCAGTGTCATTTTAAGCCCAGTTGTAGTTACAAAGGGTGCTATCCCTGTAGCTTTACTAGGGGTAGCTTGCAAAGCCTTCTGTAATATTGGCAGTTTCATATCCAAGTTCTTGTTGTTTAAGTTAAAAATAATGCTGATAAAATATCTAAAGGTATGGTTGTTAAATTATTTAGTAGACTTGGGATGATAGTCAATGTGAAATTTTTGGTGTACACTCGTCACAACCCTTACTGTGAACATTTTTTATAATGCAAAGTGTGTGTTTTGATTTCAGTCTGTTAGCTATGCCAGTGGTTTTCAACCTTTGTTTCATTTGTGGACCCCTACAAAATTTCAAGTGGAGGTATGGACCCCTTTGAACGGAATTCAACTATATTTAGGGGTTACAGTGTACAAGAAGCTGGATACGAGTCAACAGTGTGCGCTTGTTGCCAAGAAGGCTAACGGTATTTTGGGCCATATAAGTAGAGGCATTGCCAGCAGATCGAGGGACGTGATCATTCCCCTCTATTCGACTTTGGTGAGGCCTCATCTGGAGTAATGTGTCCAGTTTTGGGCCCCACACTACAAGAAGGATGTGGAAAAATTGGAAAGAGTCTAGCGGAGGA
>NW_020694600.1:0-3328 GCF_002925995.2 Terrapene triunguis
GCGGCGTTTTTAAACAGTCTGCATGCTGCTTGCAGGCACTTAACACTCGTGACAGCAGCTCCTTTTAATTTTAAAACCCCGAAAGGCCCTTGGGGAGTGGAGTGCAAGTTGAGGAAGATTTCCCTGCACAGTTGATCTCTCAATTCTCGTTTTCCTGTATTGAGCGCAAAAGTCGGGAATCAGCTCAGGGTAGGGTATACCATAGGTGTGCAGTGGTTAGACAAGAAACAGCAAGGAACTGGACTGGTATGGAGCGAAACTGTATCTGATGTGTGCCTGATGACTGTACGTGTGGGAGGGAGCAGAAAAGAGTGTTGGGGCTGTGGTATTGCACTTCCATATGCGTTCTTTGACCTGTTTTGCTGTAACAGTTAACAGTGAGAGATTACCAGTCACAGGTCAGTGGGTGGGTTTATGCAAATTAGGAGTGTACAGGGAAACCAGCGAGAGGAAGGAGGCTGAAAGACTTCTTCTCTGTCTTTGAACAGAATTGTGTGTTAACGGTTCTTGCTTTAAATTCTTCCATTGGAGTCATTTCGGGGAAGTGATCCTCACTTAGAGTTACCTAGTTATCAAAGTCTCGTGAATGGTGTTTGGTGCGTGTCTGGGAGCTCGTAGTGCAGAGGTAGAAAGCAGTGGGGGCAGAGGGGCTGCGTAGCGTCCGTGACTCTCAGCATTGCTTCTTAGCTTCTTGGATCTAAGATCAAATTGTAGTGTCTGTTCTTATCATTTTAATATCTGATATGTCCTTTATTTAAAGACTTTATATTAAATTGATTTTTGAAACAGGGGGCTGGAATAGGAGCTTGCTCTGTCCACCCCATGCATTGACCTGGTATTGCAGTACCTCCAGGACCGGTGCATCTCCTTTTGGGGAGAATCTTCTGGTTAGAAAAGCAGAAAGAGTTTCACTCTGAAAATGCTGATTTGGGAAGGTTCTCTTAAAGTAGTTAGAAAATCTGGAAATCTTTAGTGTTTTGATTTCATATTGTTAAAATTCCTTGGGAGTGTTTTCTGAGTCTATAGATGTGAATTTCTTTGTCTTGGTGGAGGATTGTTTTAAAAGCTAATCTTTCTGTTGTGAGTCTTTTCAACAGTATGAGGGATGAATGCTTTCCAGACTGAGGGTATGTTGGGGAGATGGTTTGTTGGGTTTGGGGGTTTTTTGTTGGGGGGGGGGAGATTGGTAATATTTGAGGTCACACCTCTATTAATAACTGCATGAGTTACATAGACTTCTCCCCACTCAGCCTACATTCCATGTATCTTGACTGAGCCGCCACCCACCACCCCAGGGCAGAAGCCTGAAGCCCGAGCCCCACCGCAGGTGGGAAGGTGGGGAACTCCCACTGGTTGCCTTCTCCTACAGTGTTTATGACTCCGGAAGGGGGTAGGGACCAACCCCTGCAGGCAGCCCCAGGGGGAGAGCTGCTGCTTTGCTGCCCCCGACTCCCCCCCAATCACACCCCAGGAGGCTGTGGCCACACGAAAAGCCCCTGGTGGCTGCATTTGAGAAATTAAATAAATCCCAGGTTTGTTACACCCTGTCCCCCACCCTGTGGATTTCCTTCCCCCTCCCACCTCCAGACCAAGCTTCCCGGAAGTGCCCACCTCCTCTGTATTTACTGCCCTTTCTCCCCGCAAAGGGAACCTGCCAGCAACTCCCTGATAATCCCTCCTCAACCGGCTCCACTGCAGCCATTTCCCTTCCCTGGCCCCTGGAAGGATGGACTGAGCTGGAGCAAAACATGGATGTTGCGCTGCAGCCTGTTAGGGCAAAAAGGGCAATTGGGGACATGTCAGAACAGGAAATAATTTCACAGCACAACTCCCCCCCAGGCTCTTTCCCTGCACACGGATGTTCTAGACTTTCCTGCATGTGACAGAAAAATTCACCACTGGGGCTGTCAATTAATCGCAGTTAACTTATGCAATTAACTTTTAAAAAATCATGATTAATCTCAGTTTTAATCCCACTGTTAAACAATAGAAACCAATTGAAATTTATTATATTTTTTGATGTTTTTCTACATTTTCAAATATATTGATTTCAATTACAACATAGAATACAAAGTGTACAGTGCTCACTACACATTTTTATTACCAATATTTACATGTAAAAATATAAAGTACTGTAGTGCGATCTCTTTATAATAAAAGTGCAAGTTACATATGTAGATTTTTGTTGTTGCATAACTGCACTCAAAAAGAAAACAATGTAAAACTTTAGAGCCTACAAGTCCAGTCAGTCCTACTTCTTGTTCAGCCAGTCGCTAAGACAAACAAGTTTGTTTACTGGAGATAATGCTGCCCGCGTCTTATATATGTCACCTGAAAGTGAGAACAGGCTTTCTCATGGCACTTTTGTAGCCAGCGTTGCAAGGTATTAACGTGCCAGATACGCTAACATCCGTATGCCTTCATACTTCAACCACCATTCCAGAGGACATGCTTCCATGCTGATGACGCTTGTGAAAAAAATAATGCGTTAAATTAATTTGTGACTGAAGACCTTGATGAAGAACTGTATGTCTCCTGCTCCATGGTTTTATCCGCAATCTGCCATATATTTCGTTTTACGGCAGTCTTGGGTGATGACCCAGCACATGTTGTTCAATTTAAGAACACTTTTACTCCAAATTTGACAAAACGCAAAGAAGGTACAAGGTGAGATTTCTAGAGATAGCTACAGCACTTGACCAAGGTTTAAGAATCTGAAGTGCCTTCCAAAATCTGAAAGGGACGAGGTGTGAAACATGTTGCCAGAAGTTCTCAAAGAGCAGCACTCCGATGCAGACACTACAGAACCCGAACCACTAGACAGGAAAATCCAACTTCTCTTGGTGGCATCTGACTCAGATGATGAAAATGAATGTGGTTTGGATCGTTATCGAGCAGTACCCGTCACCAGCATGGAAGCATGTCCCTGGCCTCTGATTGCCAGAAGCTGGGAGGGGAGAACAGGGGCTGGATCTCTCCGTGGCCGCCCGGTCTGGTCAGTCCCTCTGAAGCCCATAGCCAGGGCCAGCCTTAGGGGTGGGCGCCACCAGGCAATCGCCCAGGGGTACCATGGTCAAGGGTGGTGCTCTATGGTAGCAGAGAGGTGTGTGCTGCCGGTGTAAAGTCAGAAACTGCTCCTGGCTGGCAGGGGAGTGCTGCTTGGGGTGGTGCCCACATTTCTCCCTGCTCCCTCCCGGCATAGGAACACGGGGGGAGGGAGGGGAAGAGAAGGGGGAGAGAGCGGTGATGAGCAGATACTGCTCCCCCCACAATGTTCCTCCGTGTCCCCCTAGGGGGCTGTGAGGGGGGAGCAAGGAGCGACATCAGG
>NW_020694601.1:0-4181 GCF_002925995.2 Terrapene triunguis
AGGGTGGTTAAACACTGGAATAAATTGCCTAGGGAGGTTGTGGAATCTCCATCTCTGGAGATATTTAAGAGTAGGTTAGATAAATGTCTATCAGGGATGGTCTAGACAGTATTTGGTCCTGCCATGAGGGCAGGGGACTGGACTCGATGACCTCTCGAGGTCCCTTCCAGTCCTAGAATCTAAGAATCTATAACCCTCTCCTCCCCACACCCACAAAATGGAAAAGGCTAAAACATTTTGTTAGGACAATTTTTGTTAGGACATTAAATATTGCATTTCATTTTGAGTTTAACTTCCAGTTTATTTTTTAAAAGTGTTTAAAAATGATCACAAATTAAACAAAACTTTTGTTTTGGGTTGACATTTTGTTTGACCTGAAATGCTTTTTTTTTTCATTTTTACCCCAAAAAAATTTTTTAAATGTTCTTTTCACATTGACCAAAGACAATATTTTTAACATTTTTTTGGTTCAGCCACCGAACTAAAAAATTAATTAGTCACATATCTCCCTCCAATCTCACTGTACCTTTGTAGTATTATGTGCCTAAAACTGCATACAGTGTTCCAAGTATGTGTTCAGCAGGGAAGCGTTGAAAGCTCAATATGCACCTATTTGCTTGCAACCACTTCAGGGAAGGCAACTCACCTACAAGTTATGCACCGATGTTTAACTTGAGCAGAGCTGGCCCTAGACCAAACAGTGGCCCAGGCAAGGAGCGTCTTTAGCGCCCTTCGCTTCCATTTGTTAAACTTTTGAGTACCTTATTTTTATTGCATTTGTAGTCCATTTCATGACTTTGATGCACGATTTGAATGCATGATTTATCCCTGTCATATAAGACGATAAACTTGTATGCTAGGATCTGTAAATCTGTATTTATTCATGCCATAAATAAGCAAATAAAAATGTTTCCTCTAAGCTTATAGAAACTTTTCAATTTTAAGAATGACTGAAATGTACTAACTAACATTAACGAGGTTCGAGGAAAATGTAGTTCTCAGGAAGTCTGGAAGGTGCCATAACATTCTACAATGGTCCAGAACATTCTAGGAAGTTAGTGAAAAATGAATCTACATACGGAATACCTGAAACATGTTACTTCAAGCATTCTATTTTCCCTTTTGTCACTAACAACAAAGATAGCATCCCGAGCCCAGCGCCCCCCAACCCTGCCACCGCAGGTGATTGACCGGGTTTCCTGCCCCTAAATCCGGCCTTGAACTTGAGCACGTACAGCTTAGACATTATAACTGCAAACACCCATTAAAAAGGATGGAAATGCTCCTGACTCGCCTACTGCAAGGGGTATGCAGTGAGATTTGTTTTCTAGAAGTTGGGAATGGGCAACAGGGGATGGATCACTTGATGGTTACCTGTTCTGTTCATTCCCTCTGAAGCACCTGGCATTGGCCACTGTTGGAAGACAGGATACTGGGCTAGATGGATCTTTGGTCTGATCCAGTATGGCCATTCTTATGTGCTTACATACTTAGGTTTGGTTCTGATGTGGAAAAAATCGATCCACGCGTTGTGTTTTCAATCAGATCAGCCTGAGGCCCTTTATTGATTACAAGCACGCAGGGGGTGACAGCTATTGGAGCTGCCGCCCCTGCCCTTCCCCTTCCCCCCCCCCGAGTCCAGGAACACACAAGCTTTTTAAAGCTTAAAACCACAGACAAATTACACATACTTCCATATTAATTACCTTATTTGGAATACGTTGCAAAATTAATACAGGTCAAAAGCAAAAAAGAACAATCACCCTTCTTGTTATTCACGGTCTGGTTCGTTTGCGGTTTGACTTTTCTAACAGTGCTATTGCGCTTATATATTTCCTAAGCTTGGGCTATTACAAATTGTTCTGTTTGGGGATTTTTTCCACTCTGATTCCTTCTGCCCCTTGTACACAGAAACAAGCAGGATCTTAGTTCAAGGGCTGTAAGCAAGCTTGACCAAACTCAGGGCCTTGACTAAAGTTTAAGGCCTGCTAAATTTTCCTTCACAGTTCCCAGTGTCTCCATCCTTGTACCTGCAGCAGTGGGTAGTACTGCAGAAGACAGATGGCTCAGCCCTCACAAGAGATAGGGAGAGTGTGCTTTGTGATGTTCAACAATGATTCCTCAGCTGGTTATGCAGTAGAGCCCTAATCCAGTGAAGAAGTGCTGTGCTCAGCACTGCCCCACACTGGCAGACTCCAAAGAAAGCTATTTTCAGTCTTCCTTATCCCAAAAGGTAGGGGGAAGGTGTAAATTAGTGCTTTCAAGGGGGAGAAGACATTTGTAATATGAAATTTTGCCAAATTTTACTAGTATTTAAAATACTTCACCTTATTTACATTGATTTTGAAAAAAATGTTGCCATCCCAATCCTTGGTTTCATGTATTCTTGTTCCAAAATCACAACAGTGATTTGGACTAGTGTAGGGCCTGATTCAATGACCATTGAAGTCAATGGAAAGACTCCCATTAACTTCAGTGAGATTTGAAAAAGATTGCTTAGATGGCCATGGTGATGGGTTGTATAGAAATACCTTGGATAGGTAAAGAGAATGAACAATAGAAGATAACAAGAGTAAAGCCTCTGATAGAAAGCAGTGTGTCTCTCTTCAGTAGTAGTAAGCTGAAACAATCTGGACCTTCAAAATGACGCCTACCTCAACAGACAACAGAATACTTAGAGAGCTAAAGGTGCAGTAAGTAGGAAACAAAAGCTCCTCATGCAAAGCTAAGTTCACCCAACCCTGATTCCTCTCTTCATCTCCACCTGCCTGCTGTTTTCTGCCCTCTAGAGCAAATAAATAAGGCCTGCCAGCATGGCATGAAAGTCAACCAATTTGGTCTGCTGCAAACCAAACCCAGAAGCACATTCATCAGTCATGGACCCGTTACTGAAAATGCTTTGCCGAGACAGAGCACTCACACATCAATACATAGGAGAATTAAATGTGACTGTATTTTATGTAAACAAATGTTTTTCATATACTAGATCCCATAGGTAGGTATATTTCCCCTCCTCTGCCAGAGGGGCAGGAAAAATATGCCTCAGCTGCAGTAAGAAGAACACTTCACTAAAACATCAGCTGAAGCAGAAAATTCCAGCTGGTTGAAACTCCATTTATATGCTTCAGCATCTCCTGGGACAACAGAAATGTGTGCATGACCATGGAAGCAAACAGGAGTTAAGCAAAACAAATGTGCTGACTTCAACTCACTGAAGTATGAAAGCTAGATTTTTTTTTCTTTACCCAGAGGTTATAGGTCATATAGCAGGGGGAGCCAGAATTAATTTATTATTACACATTTTATGAGCTTCTAAAAAGTCTCTCTCTCCATCAGGGTCCCTGGTTTAAGAACCTCACCTTGGCTAGAGAAGATACTGCTTTACCTTTCCTCACAGAAAATATCATAATGCCACTATACAAATCCATGGTATGCTCACAACTTGAATACTGTATGCAGTTCTGGTCACACATCTCAAAAAAGAATCTTTTTAAAAGATTTTTTTAAAAGATATATTAGAATTAGAAAAGCTACAGAGAAGGGCAACAAAAATGATTAAGAGTATGGAACAGCTTCCATATGATGAGAAATTGAAAAGACTGGAACTTTTCAGTTTGGAAAGGGGGTAACGATAGAGGTCTATAAAATCATGAATGGTGTGCAGAAAGTGAATAAGGCAGTGTTATTTACTCCTTCACATAATACAAGAACCAGGGGTCACACAATGACGTTCAGAAGCATCAGATTTAAAACAAACAAAAGGAAGTACTTCTTCACACAATGCACAGTCAACCCGTGGAACTTGTTGCCAGGGATGTTGTGAATGCCTAAAAGTATAACTGGGTTCAAAACAGAATTCGATAAGTTCATGGCGAATTGATCCATCAATGAATATTAGCCAGGGTTGGCAGGGATGCGACCCCATGCTCTGGGTGTCCTAGCCTCTGACTGCTAGAAGCCGGGAGTGGACGACAGGAAATGGATCACTTGATGATTACCTGTTCTGTTCATTCCCTCTGAAGCACCTAGCATTGGCCACTGTTGGAAGACAGGATACTGGGCTAGATGAACCATAGGTCTGACCCAAAATGCCCATTCTTATGTTCTCACTAGCTATCAGGGCCGGCTCCAGGGTTTTGGCCGCCCCAAGCAGCCAAAAAAAAAAAAAAAAAAAAAAAAAA
>NW_020694602.1:0-10870 GCF_002925995.2 Terrapene triunguis
GTCGAGGTGGAGTACAGAAATCGATTTTAAGCGCCCTTTAATTCGAAGTAAATGGCTCCGTTGTGTGGACGGGTGAAGGGTTAATTCGAATTAACGCTGCTAAATCCGAATTAATCCCGTAGTGTAGACCAGGCCTTGCATTTTCGTTCTGTGTAACGTCCCGAAGATATGGCCTGAGCTAGCGTCTTTTCTGCCCATCCACACTGCTAAAACTCATGTCCAGGCTCTCCTCCACGCAACACCCTTCCCCTGCCGCGGGGAACTAGCTCAGTGGTTCTCAACTGGGGGACAAAAGTACCCCTGGGAGTACGCCGAGCTCTGCCAGGGAGTCCATCAACTCAGCTAGAGATTTGCCTAGTTTTACAACAGGCTACATACAAAGCACTAGTGAAGTCAGTGCAAACTTAAATTGCATATAGACAATGACTTGTTTATACTGCTCTATAGACTATTCACTGAAATGTAAGTACAAGATTTGTATTCCAATGGATTTGTTTTATAATTGTACGGTAAAATAAGAAAGCCAGCCATTTTTTAGTACTAGTGGCTGTGACACTTTTGTATTTTTATGTCTGATTGTGTAAGCAAGTGGTTTTTAAGTGGGGCTACGCAAGACAAATCAGACTCCTGAAAGGGGGACAGTCGACTGGAAAGGTTGAGAGCCACTGCCCCACATGATTACCCGATTAGCCATGCCTCTGTTGTGAGGGGGTCTCTTTTTAAACTGCTCCAGACTTTTGATCTTCTGGGTCCCAGGTCCTGCTCATCTCACCCAGTTCTGTAAATTGGTTGGAACAAGGAGGGAGAATATTCAAAGCAAATAGTTTGGGCGTTGTCTCTCAACAGCCCTTAAGTGTTTACCAAGGAGTGGCTCGTCTTCAACCCCTCTCCTTGCCTTCCTGTTTCTTTTCCTTTCAGGCCCCCAATTAAACTAAGACAGGAAACATCCCAATCACCAGGTCAACGTACAGTCTCCATCAATATGAGAGAGCAGCTCCAATCCTGTCAAAAAGGGGGTTGAAAAATAGGACCAAGGGACAGCTGAGAAGTGGTAGGTCGGGGAGGAGAGGTTGGGGGGGATCTGGAGCTGCAGGGGATCTCAGTGCATTAACCTGGCCCTATTGATTTAGACCCTGCGTTCCCTTTGTATTAGTCCAGTTTCCCTTTATTTTATGTACTTTTTACAAATATTATTTTCACTTATAAAAATGGCCATACTGGGTCAGCGCAAAGGTCCACCTAGCCCGGTATCCTGTCTTTCACAGTGGCCAATGCCAGGTGCTTCAGAGGGAATGAACAGAACAGGTGATTACCAAGTGATCCATCCCCTGCTGCCCACTCCCAGCCTCTGGCAAACAGAGGCTAGGGACACCATCCCTGCCCATCAATGGCTAGCCTCCATTAACTTATTTAGTTCTTTTTTGAACCCTGTTATAGTCTTGGCCTTCACAACATCCTCTGGCAAAGAGTTCCACAGGTTCACTGTGTGTTGTGTGAAGAAATACGTCCTTTTGTTTGTTTTAAACCTGCTGCCTATTAATTTCATTTGGTGACCCCTAGGTCTTGTGTTATGAGGAGTAAATAACACTTCCTTATCTACTTTCTCTATACCAGTCATGATTTTATAGACCTCTAGCATATCCCCCCTTAGTCATCTCTTTTCCAAGCTGAAAAAGTAACAGTGTTATTAATCTCTCCTTATATCGAAGCCATTCCTTATCCCTCATCATTTTTATTGCCCTTTTCTGTACCTTTTCCAATTCCAATATATCTTTTTTGAGATGGGGCGACCACATCTGCACGCAGTATTCAAGATGTGGGAGTACCATGGATTTATACCGAGGCAATATGATATTTTCTGTCTTATCTATCCCTTTCTTAATGATGCCGAACATTCTGTTCGCTTTTTTGATGCCACTGCACACTGAGTGGATGTTTTCACAGAACTATCCACAATGACTCCAAGATCTCTTTCTTCAGTGGTAACAGCTAATTTAGACCCCTCCTCTCTTCTCCATTGCATAGTGCCTAACCGTGCCCCCCCCCCCATTTCTTCCCTCCCCGCTGGGACCCCAGCCACTCCCCCTGAATCCATATATTCCTCCCAGCCACAGTGTGACCCCTTCCCTGCCACAGATGGGAGCTTTCTTGATGATGTCATCAGTTGGCAGTGAAACTTCTGGGGGCTTGGAGGGCCTCACTTCCCTCTCCCCTGCCTGAAGCAGCCACAGTCTCACTTCCACGCAGGCTTCTCGGGTCTTGAAGTCCGTCCATCCCTGCTGAACTCACGTGGCCTGATCCTGATTTTTTCATGTTCTCTTTTTCTAGAGAAATGTAGTCTGCTACTCCTGGAATAGAGCATCTAATTCCCCAGCTGTCTCCACACCCTGGGGGATTTTCATATCCTCTCCTGTTACACCTGACTTGCTATATTCCTTAATTCCTCAAATGGAACAGGGAGAGGCCGTGGCCCCATCACTTTAACAAACTTTGTACTGGCCACAAAGAGGGGGAAGGGAGAGGGTGGAGAGGAGGGAGTGGGGTTTTGGGGGAAAGAGGCGGTGCAAGGGCTGGGCCTTGGGGGAAGACGCGGCGCAGTGACAGGGCCGGGGGGAGGGGGCGGGGCGGGGGGCAGGGAGAAGGGATGGTGCGAGGGCAGGGCCTCGGGGAGAAGGGGTGGGGCCACGGTTCAAGCGTCCGTGGCCCCCTCACTTTTAGGGACCGTCCGTTGCTCCTGCTTCCCTATCACTCTCATTATCTTTGTTTCTCTCTGTTATTAGAAGCAGGCCCACGGTCACTTCCCCTCTGGCTGGAGTCTTTACTTTCTGGGATATGGAGTTTCTGTCTCTGTGTTTTAGGAGCCCCTTTGCTGAGGAGTGTCTGGCTGGGTGTGTTCCCAGCAGAGATGGGGATAGTTAAATGCCTCATATGCAGATTGTCCTGCACTTTTGAGTACCTGGGGAGCTGGCTGTGGGATTGTACTGCTTTAAAGTGGGCTGGGGTTAAAGTAATAGAATGTTTTTTATAACAAATGGCCTATGAACTCACCTGGTCTTCCTTGTTTTCTTTCCCCTCAGCAGGGTTTTCAGTTTCCAAACCTGACCTGATCTCCCAGCTGGAACGAGGGGAGGAGCCGTGGGTCCTGCATCTCCAGGGTTTAGAGGAAAGAAAGATCCTGAGAGGTGCCTGCGCAGGTGAGGGATCATTAAACCAACACAGTCAGTGCCTGAAGGAAACAGCTGGGATTCCCTACACAGACATTGTGCGTTCTCTGAGTTCAGGATTGTCCTCAGCAGGTGTCATATCTTCAGGGCAGCTATCGCTCATGGCTTCCTGCCCACCCTGACTGACACCTGGCAATAGATCCGTCCCTGAACTCCCTTCCCCCAAGTGTTTGGATGGGATGTGAAGGGAGAATTGATCCCCCTCTACTCTCCCCTATGGGGGAATTCAGTCCCTGATTTATTTTCCCCATCTTTCTGGTATTTATTTTGGTTTGCTCGCCCTTTTTCCAGCCCTGTTTCTGAGGCTTCTCCCTCTATCCCAGCAGGTGCTGGGATGGTGAGTGAGAACAAGGAGCAGAATCCTCAGCAGGAAGATACTGAGCAAGTGGAAGCACATGTGGCATTATTGCAAAGACCCAGAGGGAACCTGTTCAGAAGCCATGAGCAGGGAAAAGCCAGTGAGAGTCAGCGCAGGCCAGAGAGGCTGGAGGGAAACCAGCCAGAGGAAAACGTGAATAAATCCATTAATTGTCAGGGAACTCACAACGACCTCAAGGAAACCACAGCCCAGCAGAGACTCCCCACAGGAGAGAGAAACAACACATGCACTGAGTGTGGGAAAAACTTCAGTTGCCGCTCTGGCCTTATTAAGCATCAGAGAATTCACACAGGGGAGAGACCCTACGAATGCGGTGAGTGTGGGAAAACCTTTGTTCGGAACTCACACCTTGTTACGCATCAGAGAATCCACACCGGGGAGCGACCCTATGAATGCTGCGAGTGCGGGAAAAGCTTCAGTGACAGCTCAGCCCTTGTTACGCATCGAAGAACCCACACTGGAGAGACGCCCTACGAGTGCCAGGAGTGTGGGAAAAACTTCACTCGGAGCTCCAACCTTATTATGCACCAGCGAATCCATACGGGAGAGAGACCCTACGAATGCTATCAGTGCGGGAAAACCTTCGCTCGGCGGTCGAACCTGATTAGACATCAGAGGATCTATACAGGCGAGGGTCCCTATATATGCGCCGAGTGTGGGAAAACATTCCATCAGAGCTCGGCCCTTGTTTATCATCAGAGAATCTGCAAAGGAGATAAACATTGCGAAAACCCTGTCTAGGGCTGGCAAAAGAGTTTTTTTCTTTTGTCCTCTAAGACTTTTGTTAATTCCCACATATTGACTTTTAAGCTATCTGGCCCCTTTGCTTCACCGTGTTCTCTCAGCTCCCCTAGGCAAGTTGCCTGCTTTTGCAGTTTGCCCTTTTCTGGGTGAATCCTATGGACCTGTCTATCAATTCCATTGTCCTTTGAGTCTTGGAAGTGTGTGTATGTTCCATCTGCCAGAGGTGTCCATTAGCCCCCAATGGGAGAGAGAGGGGTGACCTCAACTAGCTAAATCTACCTGGGCCTCATGTCCCCTAGGCCAGTGGTTCTCAAACTTTTTTTTTTTCCCCACGGACCACTTGAAAATTGCTGAGGTTCTCAACAGACCACTTAATGGTCTTTCCAAATGTTGTTTTTACTATTAGCTAACTATTGGAAAGCGCTTTGGATAAAAGTGCTATATAAAAAAAAATAATAATAATTAACATTTTTTTGTTCTACAAATAAAAGCACACAACTCACATTTTAGTATCAGTAGTCTTACCTTTCTAATGCGATGGATGTGCCCTCTCTCCCCCGCTGCGGCAGCCCCCGAGCTGGAGCTGGGAAGGAGGGCTGTCTCTCCTCAGCAGCCGCAGCCCTGGAGCTGGGAAAAGTCGCCTCTTTCTCTGGCCACCACAGCCCTTCACTCCCAAATTCCCCCCATCCCCTCTTCTCACTGCACTTCCCCCTCCCACCTCCCCCCATTCTCCCCAAGGCCACCACCTCTTCTTACATGTGCGTCTTCTCCAGGGTCCAGGCACCTAATTCGTGGAGCCACGCCTGTCCACTGATTAGGTGGGTGGCCCTTCATTCTCTTGTGTGTGGCCGGTCAGGCGCTCACCTGAGAGGGAACTATCCATGGACCACCTGAATGGAGCTCACGGACCACAGTTTGAGCACCTCTGCCCTAGAATTTTCCTTGGACTTAGCTAGCTGGAGTTAACTATCGTGACGTAAAAAACACAACTATTCTTGCTGGCAGGACCCCTGGCCTGATTTTATGACCTATGACCTGCCTTGTGTCTCCTGGGTGATTTTATGCTTGCTAGGGGTAAAATGACATTATGGGAGTGTAAGATTGGTAGGGGTGCATCACTCATTAGCTTGGCACTTGTGGGGTGAGGAGGGCAAATAGATGAACATAAGTGAATGGGTTATTAAGCTTGCTACAGTTAAGGGCCTATTCTAGTAGTTTAAGGCTTTGTGGGAGTAGTTATGCTAAAGGCTGGGATTTAGCAAAATAGGGTACGCCGAAGGAGATAATCCCAGGTCAGATATTTTGAACACTCATATTTGGAAGCAAACGAGTGACTGCAACCAGGGATAGCACCCCACAGCATTCTGCAAGAGGGGAGGGGGCATTAGCAACTCAGTTGCTATGCAGCAACTAAGCAGTTAGACCGCATTGATCAATAGGAGTTATTAAGAAATAAGTGATGCAAATCATGAATATTGATACTTGACACTTAATTCTGGACACCCACAAAGGCCACAGAAAGCAATTATGGACCTTGTTATAACCAGGGTAAAGGATCAAATATGGTATAAAGCCATACACTTACCATAAGGAAGGGTATAAAATGCCATACCCAGTTCCCATTTTTCTCAGTTCGTTGGGTCCCTGAGACAGTGTAAATGGAATCAGGACCTCCCTTCTGGTGGGCTCCACCTCTGTTGCTAATAGTCTCTTTACTTGCAAGAGTGTGTGTACTGTATGTACAATGAAATATAAGAATAAGGTCAATACAGATGCTCCCCGAGTTACATAGACCCAACGTACGCAAATCCGAGCTTACGGAAAAAGTTCCATAACCTAGAAATAGGAGTTATTTATTTATTTATTTATTTTGCATAATGGTCCGAGATACGTTTCCGACTTACGCAAAATTCAAATTATGCGAGGCGTTCCAGAATGAAATGCTTGCGTAAGTCGGGGAGCATATGTATGTTGAGCCTGTCTTGTGATTTCAGTGATAGTTGTCTATATGATATAAAGTTTCTGTGTGTGTGTGTGTGACGGGGTTGGGACTCACCACCTGGCGCCTCCTACTGGTTGTCTCGGGAATTAGCTCAGTCCAGTGGAGCGCCCCCTCCTGGTGGTGTCCCGACCGTCATCTCGCCCTCAGTTGGCGTGTCTGAGCCCACATCGCTCACCAACTCGCGGCGTCCTCTTCAGGACCACTGCCCTCCGGCAGTGCCCCTCAGTCCTTCCACACCCCCTTCCGGGGGGGTGTGTCAATCGGCAGTCTCTATGTTCCCACCACCGTTGGCTGGGTGTATTGCAAGGGGGGTAGGGGGGAACCCAGGCCCGCCCTCTACTCTGGGTCCCGACCCAGGGACCCTCTGGCGGCAGCCTCGCTGTCCTTCTTCTCTCCCCTCGTCTGTCCGCTTCCCTGGGCCGCTTCCCCTACAGCCCCTTGCACCCGCTAGGCCCTTCCACTCAGGGCCTGCAGCCTGGCAGGCCTTAGTCTAGAGCTCCCCTCTGCTCCCTGAGCCTGTCCAGCACTGCGTGTCCGTGGTGCTAGTCTCCCAGCTTGGAGATAGACCTTCCCCTCTCAAAGGCCTGGGACAGACTGACTGCTCTCTCCCTGTGCAGCCTTTTATAGGGCTGAGCCTGACCCTGATTGGCTGTCTCCAACCTGGGCCCGGATTGGCTCTCAGTAAGCCCTTTTCTCATTGGCTGTGCGTCTGCGCAGGCCCACTGGCCTGCCGCGGCCCATAATCTCACGGAGTGGGGCAGCCGCCCCACTACAGTGTGTTTCACTAAACTCCATCTTCTCAATTAACTTGACGGAGCAGCCTAGGAAAAGAACCTGTTATCTGTGACAAGTGCATGCTGCACCCCAATACATTAAGTGTAATATGATGTTTCCCCATCACCGGACCTAGCCTCCATCACTTTTCCTAGTCTAAACAAACCTGGAGCATCACATTTATACTTCTCCTCCCTCTGCAAAGCAATTTTTAGAGTCATCAGCTTCTCCCTTTGGAAACAGATTGCCTCATTCTTCTTCTAGTGATTGCACTTGTCAATTGGACTTCAAGTGGTGCTATAATTTATCCGGCAGATGAGAGCTGGTGGGGGAGGAATTACACAGTGATAAAAGATTATTTAATTGTAGCCGAGATGATATAACTGGTTGTCAAAAAACAACAACAAACTATAACAGAGGTTTTATTTAAATCGGAACAAACAGAACTGGATTCCACCAGCCTATAATACTGTTAAATGGAAGAAGAAAGTAAATCATAAAAAAATAAGTTTGAACGAGGGCTGTCAATTAATTGCAGTTAACTCACGCGATTAACTCAAAAATTAACTGTGATTTTAAAAGTTTATCGCGATTAATCGCACTATTAAACAATAGAATATCAATTGAAATTTATTAAATATTTTTGGATGTTTTTCTACATTTTCAAATATATTGATTTCTATTACAACACAGAATACGAAGTGTACAGTACTCACTTTATATTAGTTTTTATTACAAATATTTGCACTGTAAAAATGATAAATAAAAGAAATAGTATTTTTCAGTTCACCTCATACAAGTACTGTAGTGCAATCTCTATTGTGAAAGTGTAACTTACAAATGTAGATTTTTTTTTGTTACATAACTGCACTCAAAAACAAAACAATGTAAAACTTTAGAGCCTACAAGTCCACTCAGTCCTACTTCTTGTTCAGCCAATCGCTAAGACAAACAAGTTTGTTTACATTGACGGGAGATACTGCTGTCTGCTTATTTACAATGTTTTTAAGGCCCGGCTTGACAAAGCCCTGGCTGGGATGATTTAGTTGGGGTTGGTCCTGCTTTGAGCAGGGGGTTGGACTAGATGACCTCCTGAGGTCTCTTCCAACCTTAATCTTCTATGATTCTATGAAAGTGAGAACAGGCATTCACATGACACTTTTGTAGCCGGCATTGCAAGGTATTTACGTGCCAGATATGCTAAACATTCGTATGCCCCTTCATGCTTCAGCCACGATTCTGGAGGACATGCTTCCATGCTGGTGATGTTCGTTAAAAAAATAGTGTGTTAATTAAATTTGTGACTGAACTCCTTGGGGGAGAATTGTATGTCTCCTGTTCTATTTTACCTACATTCTGCCATATATTTCATGTTATAGCAGTGTCAGATGATGACCCAGCACATGTTTGATTTACAAACACTGTCACTGCAGATTTGACAAAATGCAGATAAGGTACCAATGTGAGATTTCTAAAGATAGCTACAGCACTCGACCCAAGGTTTAAGAATCCAAAGTGCCTTCCAAAATCTGAGAGGGACGAGGTGTGGAGCATGCTTTCAGTAGTCTTAAAAGAGCAACATTTTGATGTGGAAAATACAGAACCCAAACAACCAAAAAAGAAAATCCATCCTCCTGCTGGTGGCATCTGACTCAGATGATGAAAATGAACATGTATCAGTACACTCTGCTTTGGATCGTTATCGAGCAGAACCCATCATCAGCATGGACAGATGTCCTCTGGAATGATGGTTGAAGCATGAAGAGACATATGAATCTTTAGCTCATCTGGCACGTAAATATTTTGCGACGCTGGTTATAAGAGAGCCATGCGAATGCCTGTTCTCACTTTCAGGTAACGTTGTAAACAAGAAGCGGGCAGCATTGTCTCCTGCAAACGTAACCAAACTTGTTTGTCTGAACGATTAGCTGAAGTAGGACCGAGTGGACTTGTAGGCTCTAAAGTTTTACATTGTTTTATTTTTGAATGCAGTTATTTTTTTGTACATAATTCTACATTTGTAAGTTCAACTTTCATGATCAAGAGATTGCACTATAGTACTTATATTAGGTGAACTGAAATATACTATTTCTTTTGATTTTTACAGTGCAAATATTTGTAATAAAAATAAATATAAAGTGAGCACTGTACACTTTGTATTCTGTGTTGTAATTGAAATCAATATACTTGAAAATGTAAAAAACATCCAAAAGTATTTAAATAAATGGTATTCTATTATTTGAACAGAACAAAGTAAGTCACCAAGCAAAATAAAGCAAAAACACACAAATCTAAGCCTAATACAGGGGTGGCCAACCTGTGGCTCCGGAGCCGCATGCAGCTCTTCAGAAGTTAATATGCGGCTCCTTGCATAGGTGCTGACTCCGGGACTGGAGCTACAGGTGCCAACTTTCCACTGCTCAACCCCAGGCCCTGCCCCCACTCCACCCCTTACCCCAAAGCCCCCGCCCATTCCTCCCCCTCCCATGAGCCTGCTGCACCCCTGCTCCTCCCCCCTCCATCCCAGAGCCTCCTGTACACTGTGAAACAGCTGACCGCGGTGGGCAGGAGGCACGAGGAGGGAGGGGGAGGTGCTGGGGGTGGCGGGGGGGCTGATGGGGGCTGCTGACATATTAATGTGGCTCTTTAGGAATGTACATTGGTAAATTCTGGCTCCTTCTCAGGCTCAGGTTGGCCACCCCTGGCCAATACATTAAGAAACTGATTATAGGTAAAATCTCACCCTCAGAGATGTTCCAATAAGCTCCTTTCACAGACTAGACTCCTTCCTAGTCTGGGCCCAATCCTTTCCCCTGGTACAGTCTTTGTTAGATCCAGCAGATATCTCAGGTGGTACCCAGTGGCTTTCTCATGACTGGCAGCCCCCCTCCACCCTTTATAGCTTTGGCACAAGGCGGGAATCTTTTGTCTCTCTGGATCCCCACCCCTCCTTCTAAATGGAAAAGTACCAGATTCAGATGGATTCCAGTATCAGGTGACATGATCACATGTCCTGTGAGACCCCAGCCTCCATTCTTCCTGGGCTGGCCCACACATACACAGGAAGGTTTGCAAGTAAACAGAGCCATTAACAGTTCATTGATTCTGAAGCATGCTTAATGGCTTCTACTTGATATTCAATAGGAGGGTGGTCAAGCACTGGAAAGGGTTTCCTAGGGAGGTGGTGGAATCTCCTTCCTTAGAGGTTTTTAAGATCAGGCTTGACAAAGCCCTGGCTGGGATGATTTAGTTGGGGATTGGTCCTGCTTTGAGCAGGGGGTTGGACTAGATGACCTCCTGAGGTCCCTTCCAACCCTGAGATTCTATGATTCTATGTTTACATCAGTAATACAAATTTATATCTTATTCTCCTAACTCCAGACGTAGAAATAATACATGCAAACAAATAGGATGAACACACTCAGTAGATTATAAGCTTTATAATGATACCTTACAAGATACCTGAGGAGTGTCTGGCTGTGTGTGTTCCCAGCGGAGATGGGGATAGTTAAATCCCTCATAAGCAGAGTGCCCTGTACCTTGGAAGCTTCCCCAAGCATTTTACTGCTTTACAATGGGCTGGGTTAAAACCGATAGACTCTTCTTTGTGAGAAATGTGCCATGAACTCCCCTGATCTCCTTTGTTTTCTATCCCCTGAGCAGGGTTTCCTGTTCCCAAACCTGATGTGATCTCCCAACCGGAACGAGGGGAGGAGCCGTGGGTCCTGGATCTCCAGGGCTCTGAGG
>NW_020694603.1:0-9728 GCF_002925995.2 Terrapene triunguis
GGTGGTAAATGGGAAGATCATCAAACCTCGTTAAGCGGAACTTGTTCCCATACTTTGAAATTCAGGGTGACCGCATATATCACCTTGAGAAGGACTGTCAGGCTGAGGAAATCCAAAATCAGCTTCTGGTGCCCCAACCTTATCAGAAGGAGGCTATGTGGTTGGCCCACACCATACCCTTCACAGGGCACCTCAGGAGGGAGAAGACACTAGCTCGAATTCTAGCCCAGTTTTTTGGCTCGAAGTCTATACAGCCATCCCATATTTTTGTGCCTCATGCCCAGTATCAGCTCTCAGCCCCCTGGCTGACAGAGAAAGCTCCCTGGGCTCCCATCTTAGACATAGTGAATGCTCAAACTGTGGTCTGTGGACTTGAGTTCCGCTAACCCTGGGTTTACACTGCATACCCACAGGCAGAGCACACAGTCATATCGGTCACTGTGGGTACATGCCCACACCAAAAAAACCCACAACACAGCAGCAAGTCTCAGAGTCTGGGTTAACTGACTCGGGCTCATGCTGTAAGCTAAAAATAGCAGTGTAGATAGACTCATAGACTTTAAGGTCAGAAGGGACCATTATGATCATCTAGTCTGACCTCCTGCACAATGCAGGCCACAGAATCTCACCCAACCGCTCCTGTAACAAACCCCTAACCTATGTTTGAGTTATTGAAGTCCTCAAATCATGGTTTAAAGACCTCAAGGTGCACAGAATCCTCCAGCAAGTGACCTGTGCCCCATGCTGCAGAGGAAGGCGAAAAACCTCCAGGGCCTCTGCCAATCTGCCCTGGAGGAAAATTCCTTCCTGACCCCAAATATAGCGATCAGCTAAACCCTGAGCATGTGGGCAAGACTCACCAGCCAGCACCCAGGAAAGAATTCTCTGTAGTAACTCAGATCCCACCCCATCTAACATCCTATCACAGGCCATTGAGCATATTTACTGCTAATAATCAAAGATCAATTAATTGCCAAAATTTAGGCTATCCCATCATATCATCCCCTCCATAAACTTATCAAGCTTAGTCTTGAAGCCAGATATGTCTTTTGCCTCCACTGCTCCCCTTGGAAGGCTGTTCCAGAACTTCACTCTGCTGATGGTTAGAAACCTTCATCTATTTTCAAGTCTAAATTTCCTAATGTCCAGTTTATATCCATTTGTTCTTGTGTCCACATTGGTATTGAGCTTAAATAATTCCTCTCCCTCCCTGATATTTATCCCTCTGATATATTTATAAAGAGCAATCATATCTCCCCTCAGCCTTCTTTTGGTTAGGCTAAACAAGCCAAGCTCTTTGAGTCTCCTTTCATAAGACAGGTTTTCCATTCCTCGGATCATCCTAGTAGCCCTTCTCTGTACCTGTTCCAGTTTGAATTCAGATGTTCAGACTCAGACTGGAGCCTGGGCTTCGAAACCTCCAGCCTCAGCCCAAACATCTAAACTGCTATTTTAGCTCTGCAGCGTGAGCCCTGCGAACCCGAGTCAGTTGACTTGAGCTCTAAGACTCGCTGCCACCGGTCTTTCTTTGCTGTGTAAACGTGCTCTCTGGGACCTGGCAAACTTGTAGCGGGTGCCAGGCCATTTGATAGCATTGCTATGGCAAACTTGTTGCTCTGTTCATGGGCTCACAGCAGTGTTGTGAAACAGAAAAGCTTGGCCAGCTAAGCCAGACTCATTAAATAGGCAAAAAAGAGAGAGGAAAGAAGAACTAAGGTGGGGAAGGAAAATGATACATGGAGGAGGTGGATGACAGCAGGAACCCAAGGTTCACAGGATTTAGCTGGAGTCACTTGAGATAGCAATGTCATCTGGGTCCCACTCAAGACATCTCTCGGGACCAAGACAGTGAAGGTCCAGTAGTAACATGGTGGATCCCGGGGTCCCAGGAGATGGTGAGGGTGGTAGCCATGATGGTAAATCCAGTTCATCCATCTTCACCATTTTGATCCCCCCCAAAGTCTCTTTTTTAAGAACTCCCAAAGGGAGTTATGGGCAAAATAACCCATCTCCTCATTATTTTGTCCATCAGTTAGGCCTAAAATCCAACACGCCAATTTTGGTTCATAATTTTCCAATTCCCTTATCCTTTATCAGTCACAATAGTAACACAGCCCTTGGGTGGTATCAGCAGACTTTTTTTTTTTCTCTCCCATTAACTTTTGCTGACTTTTATACGCTGTTTTATTTAACAGGCTGAGTTGGCTGATTGTTACCTTGGACAATTTAGAGCACAGGCCTCTGCACAACGGGATCCGATTGTGCCAGGCGTCTGTGCAAACAAACATACATTGTATACGCCAAAGAGTTTACTACCCAGTTTAAGACAAGGCACCAAAAGGAAGTGGGGGAGGAGATATGAGGGTAATGGAGATGAGCATATGATTACTGTTAGAGTGCTTTCCCTTCACCCCCTCCTCTGGTTCTTGTCACGCAGACAGAAAGCAGAAGACCAGAAGTCCAAAGTGTAGACAATGTGATGTTTAGCAAGCATATCAATAGCTCTACACGCCAGCAGAGTCTGTTTCCCAGTGTTCCGTTCCCAGCTCCAACGCCACAGAGCCTTGCCTGTGTCCCTATTCCCACCTCCTCCTCCTTTGCAGGCCCAAATATACCTTCCGTGCACGTCTCTAGTCACACCCCTTACAACTTATGGTCATGTTCCGGTTGGGAGGGTCATGAGTTGGGGTCTTCATCTCACCTCTTTTGTATCCCATGGGAGGTGTAAGAAGTTAGGTTGTGTTCTGGCCAAGGCCAGGCTTTTCTTTGGATTTTAGTGTCTCTTATGCCTGCCCCCCATTTCCCTTTGCCCCTCCTAACTGGTTGCTTAACCTTGGCTTGAAATAGGGGTTGAGGCAATCTTAAAGTGTGGCTGGGCAGTCATAGGGTATAGGCTATAGCTCAAATTAACACAACTCATCTGCTGCTAACACAATAATTCAGTGCAAGTTGAGTGTTATTTCAGGGTAGCCTCTCTCACTCGAGAGGAATTTTAACTTGAGTGTAGATAATTCAAGTTAAGTCTTCAGTCAAAACAGAGCCTGAGTTCTGTACTAATACCATTGCTGTGGTGCCTCACTTGAAAAGTATTGAGTTGCACATCTTCCCCAAGAAAAGTTGCTGTAAAGAAACAGTAAGCAAATAAATTGCCGAGCTTCTCTCCTCTCTTTTATTGGAAAGAGTCAGAGAATTTAAGGCCCAGGACCACCAAATCATCAGTCTTACCTCCTGTATGTTACAGCCACTAAACACAGGGTGACCATATTTCCCTATGCTGAATATGGGACACTGGTAAAATTACTCATATTCAAGTGAGTTCAACGGCAATCAAGCAGAACTATTCAGTACAAACGTTCAAATTAACATCGAATTGACTGAGCCCCTGTTAAAAAAAATGCTGCGTAGTTGGAGTCTTTTTATTTACCTTCTTATCTTTAAGGCTTTAGGGTTCACATGGGGAGAGGTGACACACACACACTCCTGTACATCTCTCTCACATGGGGGGAGTGACCGACCGATCTGACCCTCCCTGCCTGGCGCTCTCTACCCTCCATGCCTGGCTGGGCCACCGAGATAAATGCGCCTCTCCTGGTACCTGCCGCTACGTCTTCCCTAGGCAACACGTGGGGGGGGGCACGCAGGGTCACATGCCCTCCCCCCCCGATTTCTGCCAGGATTCACACCAGAATGTGGCCAGCACCAGCCTTTCGGAAGTGTGCGGGAGGGAAGAGACAGGAGCTGCTTCCAGCCACAGGGGGGGGGGGGAAGGGATGACCTGGCCTGTGTCTTTGCAGAGCTCATTTCTTCCCCACCACCCTTCCCTGTGGCTGGAAGCAGCTTGTCCCTTCCTGCCCACACAGTGTTGAAAGGCAGCTAACACCTCCAGGCTGCTGCTGGCCAACGACATAATCCAGCTGCCTCTTGCCCCCCAGCTACAGCGTGGGCAAGAAAGGGTTAAGCCCTAAGGATGCATTGTGCACCAGGGCCCAGGGAACATGACTGCAGGGGCTTCAGCGAACCCAGCCAGAGAGGTGGCGCAGCAGAGGAGGGTGCCTAGAGGATGGAGCAGCCCTGCACTCCCTAGGGGCAGGACCCGGGGGGGAGGGGGTGAAGAAGGTGCTAAGCCCCTGTCTGGGGGGCTGCTGTGAAGCCTGCAGAGTCGTGGCATGAACAGGCTGGAAATTGCTTCTCCCACCACTCCAGAGTTTAGCTGAGGGGCAGGGAGGCTTCCCTGTGCCAGTGCTGTGCGGGGCTTTGGCACATACAGGGCTCGGCTCTTCCTGACCAGCGCCCCGGGCCGGAGGGTCTTTGGCTTTCCTGGGCACCGGCCCAGCCAGAGGCAGTGGGGGAAGGAAGGAGCCTGCTGGCCAGGCTGTTGATGAGCTGAGCACTCTGACCAGGGGCTGGTTCTCCGTACAGCGCTGGGAGTGGGATGCGCCCTGCTGGGGGGGATATGGAGGAGCAGCAGGACTGGGGGGGTGAAGGGGCAAAGCAGGGAGAGCACAGCAAGAGGGGGAGCATGTAAAGGGCCGATGGGTGAGCAGCAGAAGCGACATGTAACTGGCCACCACCTGGCACCTGCCCGCACTCACCAGCCATCGCAGCTTGCAGCGCGCAGCCAGTGTTGGCTGGAAATGGGAACGGGGGCAGGGCCCTGCTGGCTGAGAGCCGCCACGCAGTGGGGACTGCTCTGACAGACCAGCAGGGGGAGCAACTGGACCCGCACATTGCAGCTTTGCCCTGCCAGCAGCCTTGCAACCCCCTCCCCCCATCATCGACCACTGGACCTGCCCCCCACTCACCACTGGCGGGCGGGTGGCTGGCCAGCAGCAGGACCTGCCAGTACTGATGTGTGTGGGGGCGGGAGAGAGACAGAAAATATGGGACAATTTGCTGGTTTTTAAGAAAAAGTTGGGACACCTGCAGGAGGGCTTAAATACGGGATTGCCCCTTTAAAAATGGCACATCTGGTCACCCTAACTAAACATCAGCCAGCCGCCCCCACACCAAGCCTACAACCAGAATTAAACCAAAGTGTTACAGACTTCAGACTAAACTCCTGTAGGCCACAGGCAGAAAACTGCTTGTGCAGTTTCTAAAGAAAACTACCCACTTTGATCCATTCTTCAAACCAAGGAGCAACCTCAAAATAATTATATGAATGATTAAAACTTGAAGAAAGTACTTGGGACATTGGATGAAATGAATAGGAAAGAAATGCTAAATCACAAGCCAGAAAAAGCTGTTAATAGACAAGGTTACTAAGGCTTGGTCTACACTTACCCCCCAATTCGAACTAAGGTACGCAACTTCAGCTACGTGAATAACGTAGCTGAAGTCGACGTACCTTAGTTCGAACTTACCTCGGTCCACACGCGGCAGGCAGGCTCCCCCGTCGACGCCGCGGTACTCCTCTCGTCTAGCTGGAGTACTGCAGTCGACGGCGATCACTTCCTGGTTCGACTTATCGCGTCCAGACAAGACGCGATAAGTCGAACCCAGAACTTCGATTCCCAGCCGCCGAACTAGCGGCTGGGTGTAGACATACCCTTAGTCTCCAATACACTATTTTTCGTCAGTTTCCATCTCACACAACATGCCCTATTTTTAGCATCCCTCTGCCTATGTATTCATTTTTCACAAACTTTAACAAATCACTGACATTTTCAAAGCTATGATCACAAAACAAAACAGGTATTAAACAGGTGATAATGCACTGAAAGCAGTTGGTAGCAGCACTCTGCCAGACCCTGTGCTACCGTGAACAATTCATGAGAAAAAAGGCAGCCAGGGAGTCTCAATTCTGAACAGCCAGCAGGTATTGCCCTACCAGAAACAGCCCAACAAATGACGAAGAAGAAAGGAGGGAGCAGACAAAAGATCAAAGATGATATCAGAGTTACTAAGGAGGCAAGAGGACATGAAAAAAAGTCAGTGTTTATTCAAACAGTGCTCCATTTAAAACTTTAGATTAGATTAGATTAACTCTTGACTATTTATAATAAATTTCCAGCTCTGCCTACTTTGACTGTTTTCATCTGCCATCAATATACATCCACCGATATCTCTTACTACCATTTTCAAGCCTGTACCATAGTAGTATAGGCCCCTGTATCGTATCTAATATACAGCAGCAGCAATAAAAATCAATCTCTTTATGGTTACAAATACCTGAGAAACTGGTATTGTCTTAACTCCCCAATAGCCATCATGCTCAAATGGAGATAAGGAATACAGGCTGGAGAATTGGTAAGGGATCGACTTAAGCTAGATCAATATAAGCCATTTCTAAATCTATTTAGTAGTGTCCAGTGCAGTGTAGGGTGTAGACAAGCCTTGAGTAGTAACTATAAGGTGCAGCAGAGCCAGAAACTATAAGCAGTAAGATACAGCAGCCAGTGATCAGTAATCTGCAGCAAGTGGTAAAGTGCACAGTGAGTGTGGCCAGGCAGTTCCTGAGCAAGGAATACTGTCAGTACTGCTATTGGCACCAAAGGTGTGAGTAACAGTAGGGGGAATAGTTCTACTTTGTGTAATGACCTGCTTCTTGTCAATTGTTGGAAATGGGCCATCCTGATTATCACTACAAAAGTTTTTTTTTCTCCTGCTGACAATAACCCACCTTAACTGATTACACTCGTTATAGTTGGTATGGCAACACCCATTTTTTTCATGTTCTGTGTGTGTGTGTATATATATATATACAATCTTCCTACTGTATTTTCCACTGTATGCATCCGATGAAGTGGGTTTTAGCCCATGAAAGCTTGTGCTAAAATAAATGTGTTAGTCTCTAAGGTGCCACAAGTACTCCTCGTTCTTTTTGCTATTGGCACTGGCACCAATGCACTCCGTTGTACCCTCTGCCCACACAGATCACTGTGACTCGTGGATGACCTGAGGCAGAAAAGGCAAGAACTAAGAAAGTCTGAGAGCGAGAGGGAGAAATTGCTGTCTGAAAAAGAAATTCTTTGTTGAAGGCTACAAATAGCCACTTTCTCGGGAAAAAATTCCCTAATGGCGGACAGAGCTGTCCCTAGGAACCCCAGGCAGCATGGGGCCAGCAGCCCAGAGCTCCTGGACTTCCAAGAGCTAAGCAGATCAAAGCAAGCATATCTATCACACTGAGGAGATTTAAACTTCAAGACTCCTTATAAGAAATGGAAAGGGAGGTGAATAGTTTTTGCTGTTTTCAAAATCAAACAGGCAGCTAGTATTGTTTTTAAAATTATTATGAAGAACAAGTTTAAGCTTTGTTGTAACGTGCGTTGTTTGCCTGGACTGCTCAAGACCTGAATGCTTGTGTAGGAGGAACGATTTGAGTTGGTTTCTTAAATACCTTCACACTGTTTCACATCCGATACTCCTTGATGAAACATAGGAGCCTTGTCTTATAACAGGCTTATTCAAAGTGATACAAGCTACGAAAGTGAGATCTTGGAAGAATGTTGCCATTTTCATAACGTAATAAAAATATTGTAATGATAAATAATAATTAATAATAAATAGTGTGTAATAAGCATATCATAAAAACAAATTTTTTATTTCCAAGATCACTGCTTTTATAATTTATACTCAGGTAAAGGAGAATATCCCTGGAAATATTCATTTTGAGGAGGGGGTTCGCGAGATTTGACATTGTAGTGAAAGGGGTTCACCGGTTGTTAAAGTTTGGAAACCACTGTTCTAGTGCTAGCCCCGCTGCAGTCCCTGGAGTGGTTCCAAGGCCCTCTGGGGGCTGGCTTGTTTAGTTCCCATATCTTGTTGCAGCCCCTTGCAGCAGTTTCTAGTGGCTGTTGCTATGCTCATTCTCCCTCCTACCATTGACTAGAGCCATCCAGGCTCCAGCAGTAAGCAAGGGCGAGGTGCTGGTAACAACATGCAGGCAAAGCAAAGGGGGGTGTAGATTGTGTACTGTCAGTTTATCTAACACTCGCACCAAAGTATCTCATAGAGCGAACCCTGCTAGACTAACACGCTTGTATTGTGATGTGAGAAGCGACCTTGTAAAAGTGACAGTGTGAAACTCTGCAGAGTCCAACAGAAATGTGTTCAATTTGCAGGTGAAATGATGTCTTTTCTATCTGCCAGCCCTGCAGAGTCAGCCTGGGATCTGAGAGTCAAGCTGTGTATTTACTGGCTCATGGATCATCCCCAGCAATAGTTTCTGTGGGCAAAGCCTGTTCTCAGTTACACCTGCCCAGACCATTTTTTTTTTTTCAAATTCCATGAGGACTGACGAGGAGAAGGGGGAACTGGAGAAAGAGGAGGACTTACCTATACACAAACTTGCACCTGTTTAGTTACAGCAATGCAAACCCCTGTGTGCAGTCTGTCTTTTATGTTACATTAACTTAAACCTGTTCCTAATCAACGTAAGCCAAACCAAAATAACCCTGATTTAAACTGAAGTTAGTGTCTATACAGCCTTTTGCATCAGTCTAACTAAATCAAATTTTAAATCCCACTTTATGTTAAACCGATGCAGATTTGCATGGAGACAAGCTTTTAGACTGACTGTGTGAAAGACAAACTTTTAAAAAAAATTAGTTATATTATATATTCTTCACAGATTGCTCAGTACTCTGTATTTTTAGTCTTTCCTTCCCTGAACAGCTGTTTCGTTCATTATGAGACAGCAATAATTGCTCCACAGTTCAAGGATGCAACAGGGTTTCTGTTTAAAGCTGAATTTTGCATCCTCTCCAAAATCTACTATATAGGCAGAGCTGTCAGCACCACCTACAGTTAAGGTTTCCCAACACTTTCCATTATAAGACCCTGTTTTCAGTTGCTTATCAATTTACAAACTTCAACTGTTCAGGCTGAAATTTTATGTGCTGGGTGTCTGGCTGGGGCTGATTTTTTATTTTTATTTCTTATGTTTCAGTTAAAACAATTCAGCTACTTCTGAGAGTGAGGTTAGGAAACACATTGTGTCCCCATATGTTTTAAAAAAAAATTCTTACCACTATTTCATTGAGAATGTCTAGTACCTCCATACCTTGGAGCAGGGACATGAAATTTGGCAGGGGATCACCCTCCTGTCAGGAATGGGCATTTTTGCTGTCTGCACAAAAATAAGCCTGAATTTGGCCCAAATATAAGCCTCTGAAAATCATAGTTCTTACATGCTCGGTAGAGGTTTGTGAGAGGGTGGCTATATTATACTCTTAAGATTGCATTTCCACTGAGCATACCCAGTCTCCACATAGCTCATACATACCAACCAAATCAAGCATGCTCCATCCCTACAGTGCACCTGAGCATGCTCCAACCTGGGGCCACACAGACTGAGTAGGATATTCCCTGCAACTGTGTCAGTAACCAGGACGTGAGCAGTTATTCCCAGTGACTGGAGCAGGCCATGTAGTCAGCAGCCAGGTGCCTAAGCCAAGGATCAGAGCCGAAGTCAGAAACTAGGAATTGGAGCCAAAACTCAGGCTTGGGTTACCTGGAGTGAAGCAAGGCAAGAGCAGGCGAGACTGCAGCAGAGGGCAAATGCTTTGAGTAGCCACTGAGCTGCTGCTGCTGCTGGGCTTCACAGCTGGCCTACTGACTCCTCCCAGGAATCAGGTGGTGTAGCCAATCAGGCAGCCTACCGCAGTCCAGCTGTGCTGGTTAGGTTGCCTGGAGAAGGCTCTGCTGAAGACCCTGCTTCCTGATAGATTGTGTCCTCATATTGCTGGGGGTTTAGAGGTGCCGGAAAGCAGAGGACTGTCTCTTCT
>NW_020694604.1:0-5454 GCF_002925995.2 Terrapene triunguis
GCTATGGGTTACTAGGGACTGGGGGGGCTGGGCTGGGCTGCTATGGGTTACTAGGGACTGGGGGGTGGGCTGGGAAGAGCTATGGGTTACAAGAGGCTGTGGATTACTAGGGCCTGGGGGGGGCTGGGCATCGCTGTGGGTTGGCAGCACAGGTGTCGGCCCTTCTCAGCCCTATGGACACAGAAACTTACCCCTGGGGGCTCCCTCCTTTCCCAGTGGTTACCCTGCCCCCAGCCCGGTGAGGTAGCCGTGACTCACATGGGCAGCACCTGGCATGCCTGGGCCTCTGCAGTTTGACCAACACCGAGCTGTCATCGATCACGAGGTTTTTTAAAAGAGCGACTTCGGGACCATTTCTTTGTTGCCCGGGGCTGGGGGGAGGCGGGTTCTGTTTGCCAGCATTTCTCTGCAGCCGTGAGGGCTGGGAATTTGCGCCTTGCCGGCGCTAGGAAGTTATCCCGATTTATCCATCCCACTGCAGCTGGTTCACGCGGCCCCGAGTGCGGACGCAGCGCTAGCAGGTGGAGGCACTGCCAGCGCTGGAGGTATCCCGTCAGGGAGGGGTGAGCTGGCTGGGCAGGAGGCCCCATCACTCCAGGGGGACTGGCCCGTCCCTAGGGCTGCACCAGTCACTAGAGTGGTATAAAATCCTAACGCAGCTGGGCGCTGCCCCAGGGCAACGGTGGGTCCAGAGCGGGCCCCACCAGTCCTGTAACCATCTGACATCAAGGCTGAAAAACGCCAAACGGCAGCACTGCTTCTGGGTGGCACCCTGGTCACAGCCACTGCGGCTATGCCCTCTCAGACTCGGGGGGTTGGGCCAGGATGGGGGGTTGGGTCCCCTCAGACTTGGGGGGATGGGAGGCATTTCACACGTGTCTTATCCCTAGGACTGACCTGCGCCAGATGTTTCAGACACAGAGCGTGGAGAATATCCAGTTCCTGCCCTTCCTTACCACCGATGTAAAGTATGTCCAGCCAACGCTGACTTGAGGGGACAGAGGGGGCGCAGGCCGGAGGGTCATGTGGTTGATGGAGTTGGGGCTCAAGTGGAGGGGGGCTTGGACAACAGCTGGGCAGGGCACTTTTTCCAGCGGCTTGTACAGTGGGGGGAGCACATGCTCTGGGAGGTTCACGTGCAGGGATGTGCTCGAGGGGCTCCCCACCCCACAGGCAGCCGCGCCGGTGACCACCCAGCCTGGTCTCCCCTTGCAGCAACTTGAGCTGGCTGAGCTACGGGTGCCTGAAGCAGGACTGGACGCTGATCACCGTGAACACCATCGGGGCGGCGCTGCAGACCCTTTACATCCTGGTGTACTTCTACTTCAGCCCCGAGAAGGTGGGTGGAGAGCAAGTCCCTCCCGCCTGCCAGGCTCCCGGGGGCTGGCATGGGTGGGAGGTGCCGGGGGAACGGGCGGGCTCGGAGGGATGCCTGTGAAAGGGAGGAGTTGGCATGGGGGGGGGGGGGGGCGGGGGGCGGGGTCCGGCAGTGGCATTTCTTGGGAGGGGGTTTCCTGTGTCTTCGTGTGATTGGCCCTGACTGCCCTCTTCCCTCCCCCAGCGCCGGGTTCTGCTGCAGAGCGTGGCCCTGCTGGGGGTGCTGATCCTCGGCTACTGTTACTTCAACCTCCTGATCCCCGACGTGGCCGTGCGCCTGGCCCGCCTGGGGCTCTTCTGCAGCGTCTTCACCATCAGCATGTACCTCTCACCCCTGGCTGACCTGGTGCGTGCGGCTCCCTCGGGGGGAGCCTGCCTAGCTGGGGCGCTGGCCTGGGGCATGGGCTGCCTCACTGGGGGGGCGTTCTGCTGGTTCGGGGCAGAGTAGCACATGCTGGGGCCTTTGGGGTGGGGGAGCCCAGAGGAGATCCTGGTGGGTCGCTCAGCTCTGGTTCGTCCTTGACCCCACGGCCTTGCAGGAGACAGCTGTTACTCCGGGAGGGGCCCTGGCTGGGGTCTGCAGGAAGCTCCCCAGTGCCTGAGCTTAGGCCCTTCTGTGTCCCCTGCAGGCCAAGATCGTCCGGACCAGGTCGACCCGGTGCCTGTCCTTCCCGCTGACTGTGGCCACCTTCCTGGCCTCAGCCAGCTGGACGCTGTACGGCTTCCAGCTCAGCGACCTCTACATCATGGTGAGTGCGGTGGGGCGGGAGGGCTGCCCTGGGAATCCTGGGGGGCGGGCCCAGACCCCCAGCGAGCACTGGGCGCTGTTCGCGAGCCGTCCCGTGGAGCCCCCTGCGCTGCCTCGTGACCCACGCTCAGGGCGACGGATACTGGCAGGCAGCCGATACAGCTTCCCCGTGACACGTGGCTGATGGAGCAGCTTGGGGGGAGGAGGGGGCATGGGGGACAGTAAAACTGCTGCAAGATTTATAGCGCTCCTCTCTCTGTGCCCCCCTCCCCCCCCATTCCCTTCCCACTCAGGTCCCTAACATCCCCGGGATAGTCACCAGCATCCTGCGGTTCTGGTTATTCTGGCAGTTCCCTCCGGACCAGGACAAGCTCTACAAGCCCCTGCAGGCCTGAGACCTGGAACCTGCCGTCTCCGCCGTCCTGGGGCAGGAAGGAGCCTCACTGAGCCCTGGAGGTGGGGAGCCGGCGGCAGGTGCAGACCCAGCTCCTTGGCTCAAGGGCCAAATGATTCTGCCCCGACCCCGTATGTTCACTGACCAATGAAGGGAGGAGCCAATGCTCACACTGTGATTCTACCGCCCTTGCCCCTGCCAGCCACCCCTTAGGCCTGCCTTAGCCAAAGAGCCTACACGGGTACTGCCCCCTGCCTGGGGCTCTGAGGGGTCACGGCTGCCTTCCCAGCTGCCCCTTGCCGCAAGGGATGCCCCCCCCCCCCCCCCCCCCCCCTCCTCCCGCCCTTCTCCTTTTTCATTAGTTTGCTTGATTGGGAATAGTGCCTTTGACACTGCAGCAGTGCCCCAGCCTCCCCCATGCCTCTGGCCAGCTCTGGGGTGGGGACTCTCTTCCTCCCTGCTGTGCTCAACCATTCCAGGGGGGCTGTGGTGGGAGCCAAGTGCGGTGCTGGGGGGCTGCCCTCTTCTCTGTTGGGTGCCTTGTTTTGTATTGCTGTTTTGTATGAGCATAAGTGCCTTTTAATAAATCAAAGCCAGAGTGTGGTGCCTGTTTCCTCAGCTCTGGGCACTCCCAGGCACGGAGAGCAGGACGGGGCTGTGGAGGGCCTGCACCCCCCAAAACTTGGTGGGTACAGGTGAGGATACAACCAACAGCCCAGGTGCACTCAACCCCCCAGCTCTGGTGCTGTTACTGGGAACTGGGGGCCCCTCCCAGCTCCGTTTGAGGCAGAGGAGAAAGAGGGAGAGGAGGGCTACCCTATGGCCTGACCCTGCAAGTCCCCCCCACCCCTCAAGTCAATGGGTGCCCTGTCCCGGGAAGCCCTGGAGGGTCACATGGGACATTGTGTCCAAACACACGGGCACCTGGGCAACAGCCTGCTGCTACTGGGGGCCGAAGGGACAGCCATGTTTGGATCAACCTGCTCCAAAGAGCAGCTCCCCCTCCCCTCAGGCCTGCGCTGACGGGGCTGTTCTGATCCTGGCCGAGAGGATGGGGTGGCTGCTGGCAGATCTGACCTCCTGTTACCTGGCAACATGCAAGATGTGCAGGATCATCCTGGCGAGGGCAGCTCCTCTCTGCCCTGGGCTGGGGCTCGACAGAGTCTGCTGCTGGGAGTCCCTATTGGGCTCCATCAAGCCCCCTCCCTCCGTAGCCACCCTGCAGGGCCCCAGCCAGGGTCACACTGGGACCCGGGGAGTGTGCCTCAGCTGAGCCAGCTGCTGAAGGCCGTGGCTAGGCACTGCCAGGCCACGACTAGCCACACACAGGCAAGACTGCAACGAATTGGCTGTCCCGCCTTCCTTGCTGCCACTGTTGCTCAGGAAGCAGCTAATTAGTCGCTCCTGCTAATTAGCCCCATTCCTGCCTTTGATATCAACTGCTCCTTTCGCAGAAGGATGTGCAGCCAACAATTAAGAACAAGAAAGTCCTTTGGCTGGTATGCAAGGAACCCAGGGAGTCTGCCAGGGAGGCAGCCCCACCCTTCTGGCTGCGGGGAGCCTCATGGGCCCTGCAGCAGGGCCTGTGCCAGCCAGGGAGACTGCCCATGGATGAGGCTGTTGGGCTGCTCAGGAGCAAGGGATTCCCTGAAGGAAGCAGCCTCCCCATTCGCCTTCTGGAGGGCAGGGGGCTGTACAAAACCCTGCTGAACTTGATCATCGAAAGTCACTGGGCCATGGAAGCAAGGTTCTCGCCCTGGAAACGACAACTCCTCCCACGTCCCCGGGCCAGCAGCGTCACCCAGCGCCCAGACAGCATGCTGGAGCCTGAGCTGGGGGGGCTGCAGCCTTGGCATTCAATCTGATTGACAGCCCCCCACAGCCCTGATTTAATGCCCACTGACTGCTGAGAGCCATGGAGGGGCTCTGGAGAGAGGGGAAGGTAGAGGAGTCTCTGCAGCTTCCCGCTCCGAGTAACCAGGGGAGTCGGTGTGCGGGGTGTAGGCAGCTTGGGCTCAGACAGTCGCCTGGGGGTGGCTAGCCCGAGCAGTGCCACCCTCAGGGGACTGAAGGAGACAGTACAGGATTACCCACCTCCCTAGGACAGTGCTCAGGTCCTCGCTTGCACCCTGCATCTGACACAGAGCAGCACAGGGCTCCCTGCCGCTGACTCAGAGAGAAGAGCACCCGTCAGTGAGTCACCCGCAGCAGCACGTGGGTGATTCCTGGGACTCTCATCCAAACCCTGGCCCTGTCTGCTCGTGAGAGCAGCTAGGAACCGCACCGGGGGGCCTGGCTGCAGGAGTGAAGGGAGTCCCCAAGCAGCAAGCTGCTGCACTGACTGCCTCTAGTTACCATCACCCTCTCGTGCACCCAGCGCCACGTGCCACCTGCCCTGTTCTCCTGCCGCAGCAGGCACCCACCCAGAGCCCACCCTGCCATGGCCCTTCCCCAGGCTACCAGGCTCAGCTACACACACTGATTCTTTATTGTGCTAAGCCAAGCGAGGGGAGCGGCCCAGCTCCCTGGGGTGCAGCCTCCCCACCCCGCGGGTCAGAACTTCAGCCCTCGCTGGCTCAGGTCCGCTCGGGCCTCTCTGATCTGCTCCTGAAGTTCCTTCGCCGCAGCCTCACAGTCATTGAACGTAGCCAGACGGTAGCCAATGGTCGCCAGGGAGTAGCAGCCAAAAGCCACCAGCAGGTACACGGGGAAAGGCCAGAGCACCTGCTGGCAGGGCAGAGGGAGGTGGAGGCCCAGGGGGTCTAAGGCCAGGGTGGCCCAGGCAGTGCCCAGCAGGGCCAGTCCGCACAGCCACTGCGCCAGCTTGGTCATGGTGCGCAGCCGGGTCTCTGGGCGCAGGATGGGCTGCAAGAGAAGCGCGGAGAGCAGGTGAGCAACAGAGAGCGTCGGGGCTGAGATCCCGATAGCCCCCCCC
>NW_020694605.1:0-8927 GCF_002925995.2 Terrapene triunguis
TTTGCACTTCAGCAGTTCGGGTGGCGGCAGTCCGAGCGTTGTTGTTGTTTTTTTCCTCTGCTTCGGCAGTTCGGGTGGCAGCAGTCCAAGTGGTTGGGGTTTTTTTGGTTTTCTTTTTGCTCACTTTGGCAGTCCGAGCGTTGTTTTTTGGGGGTTTTTTTTGCTTGGGGCGGCAAAAATGGTAGAGCCGCCGCTGCTGGGCTGAGGTCGCTCAAGTGGTCAGCCCCTCAACACAGTGTATCGGGGGTGGCTCAGGCCTGGGCGGGGCCCAAGCACCCCACAAACAACCAAACTTCCAGGGCAGGCCCTGGCCTGGGTGGAACCCTGGCAGCCAGCAAACAGACAGACTTGATAGGGCTGGCTCTAGCCTGGGCGGGGCCCCGGTGGCCAGCCAACAAAGAGTTCCTGTCCTGGGCTACAGCCTCCTTGCACCGTGTAGGGGGTCAGCCACCCGGGGTGGGGTGGCAGGGGGACGCGGTCCCACCCTCCTCCCCCGCGTCCCAGCCCAAGGCGCTGGTAGGGGCAGGATTGGTTGCCCCTGCGTCGGCGGGGATCCAGCCGCAACACGCCGACTGAGTCGCGCCGGGCTCTGCAGCCAGCAGCTCCCGGGCTGCCCCTGGGCTACTTCCTGCCTCCCCGGGGTTTGGTACCTGTGGCCTCCAGGCCTCTTCCGGCTCCTTGGGGTAAACCGCAGTGGGTACTCCAGGCCAGTCCTCGTCCATGCCTGGGGTTAGGGTTAGGGTTAGGGTTGGGGCCTCTGGAGAACAGGCCAAGTGTCCTCCTCTTTTGCAGGCTGTCCCACAACTGTGGTGCAGGGCCGGCCTTTTATATTTCCGGCCCCACGCCCCGGTCCTTACGGCGAGGGGGGCGGGGAGATATAGGCTCCGCCCTCCAAGGGACGTGTAGGGGATCTCTCGCTCTCCTGCTCGGAGGGAGGCCACTCAGTCTCACTACACTCCCCGTTTAGAGGGAGCGGGAGTTGCTGGTGGCCTTGGAGGCAGAACTCCTGCAGCGCCTCCGGCACTTGGCGCAAGTGCCGGATGATGTAAAGTTGGTTAGTTATGTTGGCCGCAACGTCCTCCTGCTGCAAGGGAACGAGGACCTGTCAGAGACTCAGAGGCCCCGCGGAATCAGGGGGAATTAAGGGCACCTGGGACCAGCAGCATTTCCACCCAGCACCCGCGCACCTCTGAGGGATGGAGTCCCCCTCCTGACCCCCAGAATGGAGTCTTTCTAGGGACCTCCAGTGCCAACCCCCCTCCTTGTAGAGGGAGCTCCTGACACCTCCCGCCCAGTGCCCCTGACAACTGTTCCACCGCCAATCCACAGCCCAAGTTCTCCGACCACTCTCGTCCTTCCCCACCCAGGTTGGGCAGGGAGGGGGCTTTAGCGGGGGGGGGGCAGAGTGATTCTGGCAGCAGTGAAGTGGGATGTGGGGAGCTTGAGACCTTTCCCCAAGTCATCCCAGCCACTGAGGCTGAAGCCACAGGATGGCAGCCCTGGTGAATGGGGCAGATCAGCAGCCCCTGCTGACTGAATCCTCCCGTTCTCTCTAGAGCGAGTCCAGCCCTGCCGGCAGCAGGACAAGCTTCCCCCGCCCATGTGCCTCAGAACTGCCCGGTCAGTCGCCATCACCCCTCAGTCCTTGGCCTCCCAGGCTGCCAGTGACGGGAACAACTCTGGGTGGTGGCGCGGGTGACGGGAGAGGCTCGCAGAGGGCACGTAGAGGACTCTGCTGCCCTTCTCAAGAACAGAAGTCCGTGCTGAGGCAATGCTTGTCATTCATTAGCCTTGCTAAAGAGTTGGGCTGGAACTGCTCCGGGGACAAGCTGGTTCCCTCCTGCTCATGGAGGTGAATTCATCTCCCTTCCCAGGAGCAGCTGCTCTCACTCTCATTCCCCACCAGGCTCCTTGCTGCCAGGCCGGCGAATGGCGATAGGATGGGAATGAGGCCTGGGCCCTGCCCCAATCTCCTGAGTCTAATGCAGCTGCTCACCTTGTTCCCCATCAGCTGCTGGGCTTGCCCCAGGAGGGAGTAAGTGAGGAGCAGCCCAGCCTGGCTGACACGCAGCAGGGGGTCGTGCATGGCCAGCACTGCTGTCTGCAGGAAGAATCTTCTCTGCCCCTCGGAGAAGAATTTGCCAAAGACCTGAAACCAACCGGATGTGAGGCTTCAGCAGATTGCCCAGAACCAGGCTCCAAATCCTGGCGTAGAACGGCAACTCCGTTGCGTGGCTCCAGGAGGCAGCCACCTGCCCTGCAGAGCTGTGCCATGCCCTGGCAGAGTGTCCTTACCTCCCCGACCCTGGCTGTGTTCTTGTAGCCCAGGAGCCTGCTGTCCTGATGCCAGTCCCAGCACCAAAGGTCTTCGACCTCATGGATGGTCAGGTCTGGGAAAGAGAGAGACACACACACATTTGTCATTCTGGTTGCAGGGCTTGTGTCCTTCCAATCCCATTGGTGGCCGCACAGTGGGCAGTGCCCAACAGAACTGCGGGGGTGGTGGAGAACACAGAAAGAGATAGAGAGAGACTTATCCGCCAGCCGGGGTCACTCGGAGAGAAATTGGCTGGGGTCCCAGTCTCACTCGTCTAGCGGGTGCCAGTTCCCAGCCGGGTTCCTTACCCCTCTGGCGCAGCAGGAGCTGGTAGAGCCGGTAAACCCCCTCCCTGGCCTGCAGGCTGACGTCCTGGTCTGGGTCACTGATGGACAGAGCCAGCTGTGCCACGTGGTGGCCCATCTTGGGGAATTCGGCTGAGTTCTAATGGATGGGAGAGGGAGAGGGGACTCCATCAGCATTTTCCTGTCAGCTCCCAGTCCCCGCCTGGGCCAGGACTCTCCTTCCCCTCAGCCCCTCTGCAGGAGATGCTAGAGGATAGGAGCTAGAGCTGGATCCTTAATTATCTCTGCCCGCAAGGGAGCCCGGAGAACAGGGATGCGGGCAGGGCCCTCCATGAGGATTTGCTTCCCCAGCTGCTCCAGGATGACAAGAAGGCAAGAACCTGGAGCATGCTCCCCTTACAAGCGAGAGTTGCCACTTAACCAGGACAAGAAGAACTTGACTCAAGCCAGGCTCATTCTCTGCTCTGACTCTGCCTCCCCAAGAGGACCACTCCTAGCCCACAGCCCCTGCAGCAGCAGATCCTCCAGCCCGTTGGAGCCAGCCCCCCTATGCCTGGAGTCAGGAAGCTGGGCTCAGAGGCCACTTACGTCAAAGTCAGGGAGGGTGATGACGGACGTGAGCAGGGCCGCGCTGCTCCTGATGGCCCTGGCTCTCTCTTGTGGCACCCTGGACACGGTCCAGTAGTTAATGTGCTGTGGGGAAAGGAGGCAGCTCAGGATTGATGGGGGGGTGCATGTGTTGTGCTAATGGCCCCTCTCCATCCCCAGGGAGCTGAGACATTGTATGCGGTGGGGGTGGAATATCAGATTCATTGACCGCAGAGCTTTAGAAGGGGACTCTTGCCCCCAGGACGATGCTTGTATCCTGCAGGTCACAGCTTGTCATTGTCTCTCTAGATTGGGACAATGCTGGGTGTCGGGGCTGGTCCCATCCTCCCTGAACTGCTGATTCCTGAACAGCTCCCCAGGAAGGAGACAGACCCCTCCCCCCTCCCTGGCTCTCAAGTCCTTGGCTGGGTGAAGGGACTGAGTGTGAGCACAATCCCCCCAGGAATCTCGGGGCCCATCAGAGACAAGGGCTGATTCTCTGGGGCCCTCCTGTTTCTCTAGGAACGAGCCTGTGACTCTCCTCTGAGGACCATCTTCTGGCTCTCCCAGGAGGGGTTCAGACTCTCACTCCCCAAGCCAGCCAGCGGCCCTGTGCTTAGTGCTCGACACAACCAGGCAGAGCTCTGGGTGAAGTCCCAGCTCCTTCCTCTGTCCTTCAAGGAGGAAGGGCCTGACCCTGCATTGCACTGACTGCCCTGACCAAGGACGGCCACTGGGGGCCCAGCTAGGAGGACAGACTGGAAAATGGATCTAAGAGTGAAGGTCAAATTGCCCCCACCCCTCTCATCGGGCTCACCTCCAAGATGTAGTGGAGCTTGTCAATGTCTGGGGTCTTTGCCAGCAGGTTCCCCAGCATGGCGTCCAGAAGCTCTGCTATGAGCCTGTGCAGATCCTGCAAAGCAAGGGAGAGCCATGGGTCAGACTTAGGGAAACTGGGGCTACACCTGCCACAGGATGGGAAGAGGGGTCTCTGGGAAGCACTGGTGAGACCCCCAAACACATATCCTGGCCTCTCTCATTCACATCCCACTGCAGGCAATTAGCAAGGATTCATGGCAGGATGACAGCTGGCTCCTCAATCCATGATTTAGCTGATCTACCTGGACTTGGGTGGTGTCCTTCTCTGTGCCCAGGGTGAAGACAGCGTGCAGGGTGGCTCGGAGGAGGTGGGTCTCCAGCTCTGGCTCCAGGGCAGGTGTCATGGTGCTGGCAAGAGAGAGGAGCCGGTATTAGACTGTGCAGTGCGGGGGTGGGACTGGCACCGACAGGGACGTGAAACTGCAGGGAAATAGGCAGAGGCTGGCGAGAATGGAAACTGAGGCACTGAGCCAGGGAATGATAAGGCCAAGGTTTCCCAGACCGACAGTGGCAGGGCAGGAATAGCGCCTGAGCAGCACCGGGGTTAGGGGAACCGGGCGGGAGGGTCTCAGTACCTGAGGTTGGCCACAGCAAAGAGGGAGTTGGCCAGGACGGCGCCGGGTGGAGAGTCAGGAGGAAGCTCCTCAATGAGCTCCTGTGAGACCCAAAGGAGACAAAGGAGCGTGTGAGATTTGGGCCTCACTGACACTCCCCAAGGAGGAGATTACACAGCCAGCAGGATCCCCCCAGCTGCCTCCCGCTCCTCCGATTCCTGCCCACTAGTTCTCCCGTCTCTTCTCCCCAATCTTCAGCCCCAGCAATCCCTGCCCTCAGCTGCCCTCCAGCACCAGCCATCCCCCAACCATCGGCCCGGGGAGACCCCTGCCCCTCCCATGCCTCTGTCCACCCTCCAGCTGCCGGGCGCCGTGTCTCACTCACCACAATCCTCTCCACCACAGCCGCCTTCGAGCAGTGTGGCTCCAATGTGTCCTCCCCTCTCTCCTGGGCAGCGAGGCACGCGGGGTAGATGGCGTGCAGGAACTCAAGCTGCTGCGCCTCGTCCTGCGCCCACCAGGAGTGGGGTTAGGGGAGAGAGAGCCAGTTAGCCAGGGACCTCCCTGCCCCAGCCACACCAGCTACAGGACTTAGGCCTGAATGGGGGATAGTGGGGACCCGCCCATTGTCCAAATCACCCACGACTCCTCCACAAGCAGGGTCAGGAACTGGGACAGTGCCTGTGGGGGGAGGAGACCCCGGCTGGTGTGTGACAAACACCCCCATCTTGGGGGTCCCAGATCATGGAGGAGAAAGGTCCCCATTAGGGCCAAGACCTTCTGCAGGGGGTCGGGATGCTGGGAAGGAGCAGGACAATCTCAGTTCCAGCACAGCTGGGGAACGTTTGTACCTTTTCTCGGCCATGGAGCTGCTCTCGGATGGTCATGAGAGCAGCCTCCTCTGTTACCAAGTCTACCCCGTCTTCTTCCTCCTCGTCGTCCTCGGAGTCCCTGGCGGACGCTGCACCAGGGAGAGAAGGGGACAGGGTGACGCCTGCTGCCACTCGGGGGAAGGACAGGGGCATGGTGAGACAATGTGCCCCCTTCCCACCTCCGGGACATAGGGCAGATTGGGCCCCACACTCCCCCCTCTCAGTGATGTCGTCAGCCCCCAACTCCTTCAGGAGCCCATAGCAAAGAGACCCCCCCCGCACTGTCCTGGACTCCCTTGGAGGTGCCTCTCCCCCCCCCCCACGCAAAATGGAGCACCAAGGACCAAAGTGGCAGCATCTAGTGTCAGTGGGGTTCACATGGCTCAGGCCAGACCCCTGGGCTGGAGACCCACCCCCATAGCTCTGCTCGAGGGCCTGGGCCCAGGGTGTTCACAGCCCCCTCCTCACCCCTCCCTGAACCCAGCCTGGCTCCTCACCTGGAAGAAAGCAGAAGCGTCCATCGGCCAGGGTGCTGTCCGAGTCGCAGGCGCTGCTGCTGTCGGATAGGGAGCGGCCCGAGCTGCTGGGGCTGGCAGAGGGATCCTCCACCTCCTGCCCTGGGGAGGCTGAAAGGTCCTCACTGACCGAGCAGGGCGATGCCCCCTGTTGGAAGTTGGGGCTGGGCTCCTGGGGCCACTGCTGCCCACACAACCACAAGCCCCAGAGCCACCCTGCCCGGTTCCGCCCCTGGGCTGGGTCCTGCCTGCCCAGCCGCAGCCTGGCCCAGCTCCATTTTGGCCTGGGAGGTGATGCTCCCACCTCGGCGCCTGCACCGGGAGTCGGTTTCTTCCGCCAGAAGGCTGGGCACTTCCACCTCCTGGCGCGGCCGGGAGCTCCTTCCCCGCCAGCGGGGACGGAGGGGCCTCTCCGCTCCTGGGGAAGATGGTGGCTGCTTCCCTCAGGCTCTGGGGCCACCTGCAGAGCCTTCTTCCTGAACATCCTCAGGAGCCTGGCCATCCTGGAACCCAGCGTGGAGCAGACGTGAGTCTGGGGTCAAGGCAGCCTCTCACTAACCAGCCTGTTTGCTCCCTCCCCATCCCTGCCCCAGCCAGAGCAGCTCCTGCTCCCCCCACGGGGGTGCAGGGAGGGCAAGCTACACACACTGGCAGGAGTTCATTGCATGATCTGCTCCCCCTCAACGCTCCCCCTCCTCATCCCTGGGGCTGCAAGAACCGGGGAGTCTCGTCCTTTTCGAGCACTGGGGTCAGTCACAAAGACCACTGGTCACTTTGAACAAGCAGCTCCCTCCTGCCACCCCAGACCACACTCACACCCCCCGACCCCCCGCCCAGGCTAGAGAAGGAACAGAACCCAGGCAGGGCCCCGCGCCTAAGAGGGCCCTGCACACTCACCCCGGCGGCAGTCGTCTTCGGGGGCCCCGCTCCCCTGGCCAGAGCGCCGGCCGGAGCACGGCAGCCCCATAGCCCCGCAACCCAGGCTGGAGCACGGCAGCCCTGTGACCCCATGACCCCGGCCGGAGCGCGGCAGCTCCGCAGCCCCACGACCCAGGCTGGACTGTGACAGCCCCGCAGCTCCGCGACCCCGGCCAGACCTCCAGATGGAGCGCGGCAAGCCCGGCGGGGCCCGCTCCCCCAGCCGGCAATCCGAAGTGCCTCCCCAGGAATCGGGCCCCGCACTTGCTAAAGCCAGCCCTGAACCCAGGAGTCCGGACTTCTTCTGGGAAACCATTCCCCACTTCAAAGTCCCTAGGCATAGCAAGGCCAGGGCCCCCTCAGTTCTCATTGATTTCCATGCTCAGCAGCTCACCGGGTCTGGCCCAGCTCAGAGACTCTCAGCCTGGGGAACAGTCTCTCACAAGGGAAGGGCTGGGAGCCCCATTGCTGGGACCTGGCCAAACACACTAGAGATGGCTCTGGAGAAGCCCCTCCCCGGTCTGAGTGCGAGGGGTTCCTGGGGGCTGTTTGCAAATCCAATCTCCTTTGGGAGAGATTCGCTCCCCCTCTTTCTGCCTCTCCCCGGACAGACAGGGGACGCCACCGAGGAACCCTAATGCCACTCACTTGCTCTGGTGACGGAGCGATGGATGGAGGATGTTCAGGGTCGTCCCTCGCCCTTCTCCTCACTCTCCAGGCCCAAGGCAGGCTGGAGAGGGTGGTGGTGACCTGAGGAGTTACCCTGCCCAGCAAGCAGGCAGGGTGATGGCACGGGGCGATCGGCTGGCTGTGAAAACAAGAGTCTGTCTTATTGCCAAGGGACAGAGAAACTCGGCCAGCAGCAGGGGGTGCCGGACACCGGCCTAGTGCGGGGGTGACAGCGCGTCCGGGATCCCGACATCCCAGCACTTTACACACCTTCCTGGAGCCTCCCAACCCCGCTGGGCTGTCGGGACTGCGACCCCAACCCCACTGATGAGAACCAGGCCTGGGGCGGGGAAGCTACTGGCTCAGGGTCACACCAAGTGTCAGAAGAATGGATGGGACCCAGCAGTCCTTCTTTCCAGGCCCCTTGGCTAACCACTGCTGCACACTCCCTCCCACAGCTGGCAATCACAAGCAGGCCCTCCCGTCCGCTCCCCCTGCTTTGAGAGGGAGTGTGCTCCGCTGGAGTGACTGGACCAGGGGATTGGGAGTCAGGACTCCTGAGTTCCATTGCTGGGTTTCCTGTTGGTTCCACTGCTGGGTGTTTTCCTTTCCCTGTGGGACTTTGAGCAAATTGCTCCCCCCTCTCTGGCTCTGTCCCCAGCTGTGGGGATTTCATACTTTCCCACTATTGGAAAGTGCTGGGAGAAGCCCCCAGCAAAAGCTGCTCTGACAGCGCTAAGCAGCATCTGCCCATTGAAGGTGGAAGCGCACTGCCCAGGAGGAGGAGTGTTTGGCTCTGGGGTTTCACTTCAGCCCAGTCTATAGAGAGGGGCCCAGCCATGGAGTTTGGCTCAAGAAGACCAAGTCTCCAATTTGTTAAGGGCGTTTTGAATTCCAATCCTGTGCTCCGAAGTGCTTGGTGTCATTTGCAAATTGTAGAAGCATGCTCTCCACTCCATTTTCCAAATCCTTCAGGAAAATATTGAATACTACCGGCCCCCGGGCTGATCCCTGCCGGATCCAGTAGGTACACCCTCTCTGTTGGACAGCCAGACATGGAGAAGGGCTCTTGGAGTCTGGGCTTTCAACCAGCTCTGCACTCCCATTCCACTGATTACATCTAGACCACATTTCCCTCGTTCGCTTGTGAGAATGTCCCATGGGACTGTGTCAAAAGCCTTAGAAACACCAAGAGAGATCACATCTACTGTTTACCCACCTCCACTAGGCCCGGAACCCTGCCAAAGAAGGAGCTAGGATTGGTTTGGAATGATTTGTTCTTGACAAGTCCATGCTCACTAGTCCTAAGA
>NW_020694606.1:0-9805 GCF_002925995.2 Terrapene triunguis
CTATCCATACCCCCGTCCCCAACAGCCCCCCCGGGACTCCCACGCTTATCCAACCCCCCGTTCTCCATCCCCTGACTGCCCCCCCAAACCTCCGCCCCATCCAACTGCCCCTTGCTCCCTGTCCCCTGACTGCCCTCCGGGACCCCCTGCCCCTTATCCAACCCCCCAGGCCCCTTACCATGCCGCTCAGAGCAGCATGTCTGGCAGCAGCGCCGCCTAGCCAGAGCTAGACATGCTGCCGCGCTGCCCTGCAGGAGCGCGCAACCCCGTTGCACAGAGTGCTGCCCGCGCGGCAGCATGGCTGCGGGGGAGGGGAGACAGCAGGGTCAGGGCCGGGGACTAGCCTCCCCGGCCGCGAGCTCAAGGGCCGGGCAGGATGGTCCCGCAGGCCGGATGTGGCCCGCAGGCGTAGTTTGCCCACCTCTGATCTAGCCGATGAATACCTACTGATGTCAGTTGCTGTGACTTTCAACAAGATATTCAGATCACATTTCAAGGAGCAGTAGAAGATTTATAAGAGAACTGGAATTTTTCAATTTGCTCTGCTCTCCAAATTGTCTACCCGTTTAGTTGTGAGTTGTACTATGTTATTGTTGATTTGCCAGTAGAGAGTCAAATAAAGTCTTGTGCCTCCTTAAGAACTGAAAGTCTCATCATCTTCATGTTCATTATTTTTTATTGCAGTCTTCAACACTACAAAGAGTAGAGGACAAAGTGACAGTAACACAGTAAGGAAGTAATAAAATCTGTCATTAAAGAAATAAGGAAAATTTATGAAATTGTTACAGATAAAGTAAAAATGGGGATTGCTCATGAGGGACACAAATAAAAATGCATCCTAGAACACTGCATCTTTAAAAACAATGGAAAAACACTATAACAAGGAATCTGGTATTCTTTCTATTTTTATACTGTTCTGATAAGACTTTTATTTTGTTCATAAATCTTTCATCTTGCCCTAGCAAATTCTTCAGAGATCCATAGTGACATTTCTGCATTTCTTTTGTAAGTGGTAGATGTGTGTACAACATCCTCAGGTCTGAATTCTTACCATTCTAATCATCCACACAAAATCAAGAGTGTATTACAACAAAGAGTGATTGCAATATTGTTACAATCAGGGGCTTTTAATTTCAATCATTAAGGTTTGCCTATAATCACTTGTAAGAGAGGCTGACAGCATGGTCAATTAAATTCAGACTTCTGTAAATTATTTTTATGGTTCATCATTCACGCAATAACATCCTGATGTTCACAGGCAATATCCTGCTAGGCTCTGTTGGTGCGTTTCATCACTACAACTCGCTGAGAAATTGAAAGACTTTGTGACAAGTCCATTCACTTTAATGAGAATTGTGGGATAATAAATTAACATGAGTACAATAGTCAGATTATTTATTTATTTTACTAACACTCATAACAAGGCTACATCCCCTTCTGTCACCTCAGACCTTTTGCAGTGTCTGTTGTTGTCTTTCTTCTTAGCTCTTTGGAGAAGGACTGACTCTTCTTTGTGTTAGTGCAGTACTATTCCTTGGACAATTTGGATTTTACCACAGTATAAATAGTAGTGATTAGAGCAGGTAACTTAAACAGGTCAGCTGGATTTTATTTTCAACTCTTTCACTAATCAGCTGTTTGACTTTTAACAAGTCACTCTGCCTTATTTTATTCATCACTACTATAATAGAAGGAAGCTGTGAGACCTAATTGTTTGTAAAGCATTGTGAGATCGTCATAAAAATGTACTATATAAATGCAACATATTAATATCATGAGTGTCACTATTTTACTTATATGCAGTGTAGTTGTAGCGATGTTGGTCCCATAACATTAGAGACACAAAGTGGACGAGGTAATATCTTTTATTTGACCAACTTCTGCTGGTGAGACAAGTTTTTGAGCTTACACCAAGCTCTTCCTTCAAGTCTGGGAAATATACTCAGAGTGTCAAAGCTAAATACAAGGTGGAACAAATTGTTTAGAATAAGTAGTTAACACATTTCAAGGGATCATTCTAGGTGAAGTGGCCTGTTAACACCTCTCTAATCATAGTGGGGGAAAAGGGGGTGGGGGAGTCTGGGGATGGATGTAGTGGTTTATAGATTTTTGTAATAAACCATAAATCCAGTGTCTCTAAAGATCATGGACTGAATAGAATCTAGCAAAGTTATGAATTTAAGGTCCCATGATCACCTTTTGAAGGCGTTGTGCAGATTTTGTTTGAGGATGAGGACTGAGAGGTCAGGTATAGAGTGATCACTTTGTGAAAAGTGTTCACAGACAGGTGATACGGTGTTTTTCATTTATCATTTTCTGTGTGAGTTCATTTGAGAGTGTAGCGATTGTCTTGTTTCACCCACATTTTTGTTATTGGAGCATTTAGTGCATTGGATGAGGAACACCCACATGCAGTGATACACATGTGTAGGGTCCCAGGATCTTGAAAGGTGTATTGTGGGGGTTGTTGATCATTTAGCAGTGGAGACATGTCTACGGATTTTGCATCTGATGTTCTGGCAGGGTCTGGTGCCACTTTGAGTTGGTGTGTCCTGGTCTGTGGGGAACTTTCTTCTGATAACGAACTTGGAGAGGTTAGGTGGTTGTTTGAAGATCCAGAAGAGGGGGTTCAGGAACAATTTCTGTCAGGGTGTGGTCCCCATTGAATATGGGTTGTAATTATTTGCTGATACCCCATATGGGTTCCAGTGTGGGGGTGGTAGGTGACAACTAGTGGTGTGTAGTTGGAAGGGGGTTTTATTTCTGTATCAAAGCAGGTTCTCTTGGGGTTTTTGAGTGGCCCATACCATGATGCAATCTACTTTTCTGGTGGAGTGTCCTTGTTTGGTGAAGGCGGTTTTAAGTGTTTTAAGGTGTATATCCCAGATTTTCTCCTCAGAGCATATTCTGTGGTATCTGAGTGCCTGGCTGTAGATAACAGATTTTTTGGTGTGTGTGTGTGTGGGGGGGGGAGGGTGGTTACTGTATCTGTGAAGGTAAATGTGGCGATCTCTGGGTTTCTTGTATATAGCTGTCTGTGGGGTTCCATTGCTGAAACTGATCGTGGTGTTCAAGAAGTTGATGCTCTTGTGGGAGTGTTCTAGAGAGAGGTTAATTAATGGGTGGTGGTTATTGAAGTTGTGGGGGAAATCTATGAGGGAGTTTAGGTCATCAGTCCAGAGATGAAAATATCATTGATGTAGCTCAGGTATATCATTGGTTTAACTTATTATACACTTATTTGTTTTAAAGTTTTTAGTAAAACAGCTTAAATTTTTTGAAAGCACCTCAGTGATTAAGGAACCTAAGTCACATACAGAGTAACTACACAATTACTAACATTTTTTTTTTAAATTTCAGGTCATAAATAATAAGTACAAGAGAGAGATCTTGTAGTATACTTAATTTTATGGAATTATTCACTATCAAACACTTTTTCACCTGTGATTGCCTCCAGCAAATCTCTGAAGCCTGGCTCTTTAGTGGTGATTGATGTACATTGACTTCCAGTTACATCTGATTTAAAGAGCTGGGGGATTGTAGGATTCTAGTCCAAGAATTAGGCACAACAGAATCAAGGTTATGAACTTCAATATCTGGTTGGGAACCCTGGTGTCCACAATGGAGATACTCACACTGAGGACAAAGCAAAGCTTTAACCACTTTTATTTGCACAATTAGTCAAGACAGAAAAGCTCCAAACCACATAAACAGATAGCAAAAATACAGTTAGGCTGATATCTTGTATCATATCATTCATCACACATATGGTCAAGTACTCACACCCTTTCTGGGGAATCTGGTGTTAACAGACAAAGGTCCAGTTCTTTCCTTGGCATGCCAAATGAGTCTGATGGTCCAGATCCAGATCAATCGATGGCAACCCATCCATGGTGGTCTGACATATTACAGGGCCTATGGCTTGTCATGAACATTCATTCAAATGCCAAGCCTATCTTGTCCGTATTTAACTTCCTCACCCTAATAATATTGGACTGCCTTTTATCCTATAGGTTAGTATATTAATGAATTTAACCTATTAACATATATGTCAATTCGTTGCCAAAAGAAGTTCATAGTTAAGCATCTCCCAATGGTTTATCCTAAAATATCCAAGCTTAGTTTCAGTTCAGTATTCTTGCAGTTGCCTGGTATTGTTATGTAAAAACTCCCCTCTTAAGCAAGTGTTTTCAGTTCCCCAAAACTCTGGGTAACTTTTGGGCCATTTATCTGTGCTAAAGGTCATAGGACTCAAAGTCTTATGCTAGCTAATTTATGTCATACGCTAACTGCTTAAGCTAATATCTTACAGGATAAAGGCTTGTAGGTTCCTTGCATTACTGCTAAGTGAAATAAAATGCTAAGCTAGTTCTCTGGGATACATCTCAGAATAGAGTTCCTTGGCTTGGCTAAGTGAGCTGTTATTTCTTCTCTGTAGGTTTGAGCAAAGGACTTTTTTACCAATTTACGTCTCTGTTTACTGATCTGTAAATAATACTTATCCATCTCATAAGGGTAGCAATTTGAGGTCACTGCCCAGATGCCACAGACTTCAATAGGAGCAGGCCCTAACAGTTGTAAGACATGTTGGGATCCTCAGATGAAATGTGCTGTAAGTGCAAATGACTACTACTGATAGGCTCTTACAACAGGGGGACAGAGAGAAATTCTGTTCTATATTACTTAAGTGAACAGTAGTAGTGATCCTGTTCCCACTGAAGACAATAGTAAAATTCCAAGCTACTTCTGTAGGATTAAAATGGGGGATTAATAGCGCCAGCATTATTATGATTAGAATTTTAGCAAATAGCAAAAAAAAAACCCCAAAAACACTAAACAAAACACACACACCCCATTCACTAACATTATTGTGCCTGGCTAGTTGTTCCTTGAACTGACCTGTCCCCACCCCTTTTTTATTAGCTTTGTGTAAATGAGCATTTGTTTGCATGAATTCTGGGAAATGACTCTTCTTTCTCTGAATTACCATACTAGCATGCAAACATAGGTATTCACTGTTCATGCTAATGTTGATAATAAAGTCTCTCATCCAGTCATGAAAAAAACAATACCATGTGACATAAGTGGTATGTTCCCACCCCTATGAATATTGAAAGGCAGGTAAGGCAATCCAAGAAACCACCGGCTGAAATGTATTTGCATAAAGTGTTCACTGAACATTAACAATTAGCAAATGTATTTACAAAAATCAGTCTGTACATGGATAATTCAGAACAGAAAAAGGTGTAAATTTCATTCAACTGTTTGCCTTGCGTAGTTTTCCAGCTGTAATTATGTCTGAACATTTTTCTGAAAGGATGAGAGGATAGAAGACTCTCTGTAATAAATTATGAAATTTAGTAACAGAATCAGTTGAAGCCATCCAAAGCAGCGGATGTGGTAATGTGCTTTTCATAAACTCACAAACATAGTTTTTAATTTGTTTGTACAGTCAACTGAGACAATGATCACCTCATTCCATTAATGTATATTAAAAAAACTCCAATCAATCTTGGAGCAAAGCTGCCTGCCATGAGTTTAGAAGTCCAAAAGTCTATTAGTTTTCTCATTAATTGGAAATTGTTAACAGGGGACAAGAAATACAACTGTAGTCAGCAATGAGTTTCCTTCAAATGTTTTCACTGCTGGGAGAAACATGATAGAGAACTTATAGTGTGATAACTTAGAAAATCAATTCTTAGACATTATGATACACACACACAGGCCTGGTCTACACTAGGCTTTTATGTCGAATTTAGCGCCGTTATATCAAATTAACCCTGCACCCGTCCACACCAGGAAGCCATTTAGTTCGACATAGAGCTCTCTTTAAATCGATTTCTGTAATCCTCCCCAACGAGAGGAGTAGCGCTAAATTCGAAATGGCCATATCGAATTAGGCTAGGTGTGGATGGAAATAGACACTAATAGCTCCGGGAGCTATCCCACAGTGCACCACTCTGTTGACGCTCTGGACAGCAGTCCGAGCTCGGATGCTCTGACCAGCCACACCCCGGGAAAATTTGAATTCATTTTCCTGTCTGGGCAGTTTGAATCTCAGTTCCTGTTTGGACATCGTGGTGAGCTCAGCAGCAGTGGCAACGATGCAGAGCTCTCCAGCAGAGATGGCCGTGCAATCTAATAGAAAGAGGGCCCCAGCATGGACTGATCGGGAAGTCTTGGATCTCATTGCTGTGTGGGGCGATGAGTCCGTGCTTTCCGAGCTGCGCTCCAAAAGAAGGAATGCTAAGATCTACGAGAAGATCTCTAAAGCCATGGCAGAGAGAGGCTACAGCCGGGATGCAACGCAGTGCCGCGTGAAAATCAAGGAGCTGAGACAAGGCTACCAAAAAACCAAAGAGGCTAACGGACGCTCCGGATCCCAGCCCCACACATCCCGTTTCTACCAGGCACTGCATTCCATCCTGGGTGCGGCCGCCACCACTACCCCACCCGTGACCGTGGACTCTGAGGATGGGATATTGTCCGCGGCCGGTTCCTCGTCGGACATGTTAGCGGACGGGGAAGATGAAGAAGGAGATGAGGAGGACGAGGCAGTCGACAGCGCTGGCACCGCTGATTTCCCCGACAGCCAGGAGCTCTTCATCACCCTTACCGAGATCCCGTACCAACCGTCCCCATCCCTTACCCCGGACACAGAATCAGGGGAAGGATCAAGCAGTAAGTGCTGTAAACATGTAAACATTTATTTTTAACAGAACGGGAATATTCATACTATTAACAATATGTTTTTACCAAAGTGCTTTAAACAAGTAAAAAATTATCTGCTACAAAACTGGAATATTTACAATGGTAACAAAGGGTTTCTCATGATTTGTCTGCCTTAGGCTCTTCACAATTTAGTCCCAAGTATTTTAAAAATTTTTTATAATGTCCGGTACTTCATGATTCTGCGGCCCAAAACGCTCCACTCTATAGTCCCAGTGCACCTAGGCGAAAATCCGGTCAATATGGCCGGGGATTGATGAGAAATCCTCGTAGGAGAACTCCTCGTAGGTCTCGTGGAGGTAGATTTCCAGCCTGTTTATCAGGTTCCGGGGTAGGGCGATCTTACTGGGCCCTCCGTGGTAGCACACGTGTCCCCGCCACGCCACAATCAAGTACTCCGGGATCATGGCTCGACATAGCATGGCAGCATACGGCCCCGGTTTCTGCATGCTTTCCCTCAGCATGCGTTCCTTCTGGGTGTCCGAGATCCTCAGGAGGGTGATGTCGCTCATGACGCCCTGCTTTGAATTAGGGAGGGGAATGTTAGTATTGGGACTGCTTTACAGCCACGCGGTGGAGGGAGAGGGGCAGCATACAGGGATCTTTCCCTGGGACAGCCGCGAGGGGGTGGGACAGGGGCAGAGTTCATGCTTGCCTGATTGCTGGCAGCAGAGACTGGCATTGCTTTCAATGTGAAAGGAGGCCAGTGCTACTAATAGAGTTTTAAGCAGCCACAAGTCTACGGCTTACCATGATTGCCCGCTCCAGAAGTTCAGGTCTCCAGCCACGCTTCTCAGATCACTCCAAGACCACCGCAAGTCCACAGGCACTGAAGGCGAGGGCCGAAAATTCGACCTTGTCCTGAGTGCGCATGGGAGAGGTGCAGTGCATGGTCTTGTTCACAGAGAAAGACTAGGTTCTTTGTGTACAATTTCATTTATCTGTCTCAGGAATTCACTCCCTTTTTACAATTCACACAGACACATCTGCGACTGTCTCCCAACCCAGCCTGTCAGCACACTCCCAGAGGCTAGCGCAGATTAGGCGGAGGAAGAAGAAGACGCGTGAAGACATGTTCTCAGAACTAATGGGCTGCTCCCGAGCCCAGGCAGCCCAGCAGACACAGAGGAGGGAGAACTTGTCACAAATGCACCGAGCAGTCATGGAACGGGAGGAGAGGTGGCGTGAGGAGGACCAACAGGCTACTGAAAAGCTGCTTGGACTAATGAGGGAGCAAACGGACACGCTCCGGCGCCTTGTGGATGTTCTGCAAGACCGGAGGCAGGAGGACAGAGCCCCGCTGCAGTCTATCTGTAACCGCCCTCACCCGCCACCAAGTCCCACACCACCCTCACCCAAAGTCCAAAGAAGGAGGGGCGGCAAGGGCCGTTAAAACTTTCAGTCAACCCCTGCAGACTGCTCTAGCACTAGAAGGCTGACATTCCCCAAAATTTCATAAGTCCTTTCCTACCCACCTCACACAAGCCCCCGTCCAAGTTTCACCCCCCACGTTTCATGTGTGGTTCACAATAAAATGTTTGTTTCTGTTCATTACTGTTTCAGTCAGGTTCTTTTGAGGGAGAGTCTGTCTGGAGGGGGGGAAGGGGCTTGGTAATTGGACAGGACAGTGACCTTTAGCAGGGTACAGAGGCGGTGTCAGGTCCAGCATCAGGACACATACACAGTGCAGTCACTGGTTACCCTGGTCAGTCTGGGAGGTGGTTTTCATGTTCTGGGGTGGGGGGGAAGGTTGCTCTGTGACTTTGTGGCGGGGGAGGGCAGTTACAGATCTTATGCAGCGGTCCTTATCCTGGCTCACAGATCCACGCAGCAGGGGATATGTAACCCTACCCCCCCCTGCCAGAAAGTCACATAGCCGACACATACACGCAGTCCCCCCCAGGAGTGCTGGCAGGCTCCATTGAAATAACCAGTGCACCAGTGCGGAGCCTGTCATTCCGGGAGTTTAGAAGCATCATTTGCATCAGAACACTAAACCCGCCCCCCGCCACAGTCTGCGTCCCCGGTTTAAAACATTCCCGCGAAAACAGCAATACAGACAACGGTGTTCATTAACAAAATAGAAATGATTTTATTTTTTGGGAAGGGGAAGGGGGTGAAGGGGGTATGTAACTAGAGAGTATAGTCAAAATGAACTGGGTAAAGAAACAGGGGCAGGTTCAGCTTTTCTGTCCACAAACTGAAAAGTCACAGGTTGCCCTGCTCACTCAGGAACCTAGCTTTCAAAGCCTCCCGGATGCACAGGGCGTCCCGCTGGGATCTTCTAATCGCCCGGCTGTCTGGCTGGACGTAATCAGCAGCCAGGCTATTTGCCTCTAGCTCCCACCCCGACATAAAGGTCTCCCCCTTGCTCTCACACAGATTGTGGAGCATACAGCAAGCTGCTATAACAATGGGGATATTGGTTTCACTAAGATCACAGCGAGTGAGTAAGCTTCTCCATCTCCCTTTGAGACGGCCAAAAGCACACTCCACCACCATTCTGCACTTGCTCAGCCGGTAGTTGAACAGTTCTTTTTCTGTGTCCAGGGCGCCAGTATAGGGCTTCATGAGCCAGGGCATTAGCGGGTAGGCTGGGTCCCCGAGGATGACTGTAGGCATCTCCACATCCCCAAGAGTTATTTTGTGGTCTGGGAAGTAAATACCTTCCTGCAGCCGTCTAAACAGACCAGAGTTCCTGAAGACGTGAGCGTCATGAACCTTGCCCGGCCATCCGACGTAGATGTTTGTAAAACGTCCCCGATGGTCCACCAGTGCTTGCAGCACCATTGAAATGTAGCCCTTTCTATTGATGTACTGGCTGGCCTGGTGGTCCGGTCCCAGGATAGGGATGTGAGTCCCATCGATAGCCCCACCGCAGTTTGGGAATCCCATCGCGGCAAAGCCATCTATGATGACCTGCGCGTTTCCCAGGGTCACTACCTTTGAGAGCAGTACCTTGACGATTGCGTTGGCTACTTGCATGACAACAACCCCCACGGTAGATTTGCCCACACCAAAGTGGTTCACGACTGACCGGTAGCTGTCCGGCGTTGCAAGCTTCCAGAGGGCTATG
>NW_020694607.1:0-5269 GCF_002925995.2 Terrapene triunguis
CTGGGTAGCCTTGAGAGACTCTTCCACCAATTCCCTGGTGAACACTGATCCAAAACCCCTTGGCTCTTAAAACAAGGAGGAATTAATCATCCGCCCCCACTTCCCTTTCCCCCCACCCAATTCCTGGTGAGTCCAGATCAATCCCCTTGGATCTTAGAACAAGGAAAAATCAATCAGGTTCTTAAAAATAAGGCTTTTAATTAAAGAAAGAAAGGTAAAAATCATCTCTGTAAAATCAGGATGGAAAATAATTTTACAGGGTAATCCAACTTAAAGATCCCAGAGGAACCCCCTCTAGCCTTAGGTTCAAAGTTACAGCAAACAGAGATAAACACTCTAGCAAAAGGACAGGTTTCAGAGTAGCAGCCGTGTCAGTCTGTATCTGCAAAAAGAACAGGAGTACTTGTGGCACCTTAGAGACTAACAAATTTATTTGTTAATTTGCCCACGAAAGCTTATGCTCAAATAAATTTGTTAGTCTCTAAGGTGCCACAAGTACTCCTGTTCTTTTTATTCTAGCAAAAGGTACATTTACAAGTTGAGAAAACAAAGATAAAACTAACACGCCTTGCCTGGCTGTTACTTACAAGTTTGAAATATGAGAGACTTGTTCAGAAAGATTTGGAGAGCCTGGATTGATGTCTGGTCCCTCTTAGTCCCAAGAGCGAACAACCCCCAAAACAAAGAGCACAAACAAAAGCCTTCCCCCCACCAAGATTTGAAAGTATCTTGTCCCCTTATTGGTCCTTTGGGTCAGGTGTCAGCCAGGTTACTTGAGCTTCTTAACCCTTTACAGGCAAAAGGACTTTGGAGTCTCTGGCCAGGAGGGATTCCACAGTATTGTACACAGAAGGACTGTTACCTTTCCCTTTATAATTATGACAGCCCCTCAATCCCTTCCCACCCCCACTGCTGTCCCAGCCCCCCCCACAGCTCAGTGCCACACCTCAGAGCCAGCCCAGCCCAGCCCTCTTGGATGCACCCTCTACCACCAGTGGTAAACTGCGGAGAGCCCAGGTGATGCCCCTCAATCCCAACCTGCAGCCCCCTGCTAGCCCAGCCCTGGGCTCCCCCTCTGCCAGCTCTGCCGGTGCCCCTCAATCCCGAACTGCAACCCTCTGCTAGCCCAGCCCTGAGCTCCCCACCCAGCTCTGCCGGTTCCCTTCAATCCCGAACCGCAGCCCCCTGCTAGCCCAGCCCTGGGCTCCCCGATCATAGCTCTGCCGGTGCCCCTCAATCCTGACACACAGCCCCCTGCTAGCCCAGCCTTACATCCTGGGCCTCTCTAAAGCGGGTCCCCGAGTGGCTGGGAGCCCAGCTCTCTGCTACCATTAGGAGGGAGGTGAACCCAGAACCCTGTATGGTCTATGGTGAGTTGGGGGCTCTTTGTAGACTGCTGGTTTGTAGACCCACTCCCTCCAATGGGGGAGGGGGATAGCTCAGTGGTTTGAGCATTGGCCTGCTAAACCCAGGGTTGTGAGCTCAATCCATGAGGGGGCCAGTCAGGGATCTGGGGCAAAAATCTATCTGGGGATTGGTCCTGCTTTGAGCAGGGGGTTGGACTAGATGACCTCCTGAGGTCCCTTCCAACCCTCATATTCTATGATGGCCCCTAGGAGGAGACATGGGGCAGCTTGTGGGTCACAGCCCAGGCTGGGTGTGAGGGTGTCACAAGCTGCACAGAGGGGGAAGCACAAGGGACTGGGAGCTGATAGCGGCTCTTTCCCCATCCCCAGCTTCCTGCTCCAGCCCAATATAAGAGGCTGTGATGGCTGGAGGAGGAAGTCCGAGATGAGAGGTGAGGGGGTAGGGGCGCTAAGTGCAGGGGGTCAGTCTGGTCTCTGAGGATGGCTGGGGGTCAGTGTGGGCTCCATGGGGGGTGGCTCTAGGCAGTGACTAGCTGTATGTGGGTGGGGGGGTGTCAATCTGTCTCTGTCTCATGGTGTCTCCTCCCAGGTCTGCCTGAGATGAAGCTGTTCCTGGCGCTCACCCTGCTGGGGGCCGTCTCTAGTCGCCGTCTCTGTAAGTCCTGGCACCCCCTGGATGGAGCCCCTCCCTCAGCCCTGGGAGTAGCCTGACCCACAGGCCACTGCCCCCAAAGGGGACCCCCTAGAGAAGGCTACTGCATGGGCCCCATGGGCTTGGGTGAGACCCCAGCCCAGACAGTACCGGGCTCAATTATCCCCAGACCTGTGCTCTCACTGACCCCCAGCTCTGCTGCATTCTGGACACTGGGTCCTCCGACCCCCACCCTTTTCTGTCCTGGCACCTGGGTCCCACATTCCCCCACTGATCCGCAGCCGTGATATATCTCAGACCCAGACGCAGTGTACGTGCCCCCCCAGCCCCTGCCGTTGTACCCTCTGGTCCCTGCAGCCATGGGGGCATCTCCCCTCTCCCCGGTCGTTTGCAGTCTGGGGTGCACCATGGGGCTGGAAGGGCCCATTGGTCTCTCTCGCCCGCCAGCTGAGGGCGCCCTGGAGCAGGAGGTACCAGCGGAGCAGGGCAGCTCCGTTCTGGAGGAGGAGCCAGGGAAGGGCAAGAGCTTCATGGGGAGAGGTGCACTGGGCCGGAGGCTTCGTTACACAGTGGTGATCCAGGACCAGACCTTTCATGGGGCCATGGTGAGTAGAGGGGGAAGGGGGCAGGGAAAGGTGGTGCATGGGGGCAGTGGATGGTCTACTGGGCTCACAGATGGTGTGTGGGAGTGGTGGATAGGATGTGGTGGATGGAATGCATGGAGCAATGAATGTGCCATGAGGCTGGCTCATGGTGCGTGGGGTTGGTGGATGGTGTGTGGGGCTGGCGGACGGAGCATGAGGGGCAGCAGAGGATATATGGATCTGGCTCATGGTGCGTGTGGGCAGTGGAGGGTGTGTGGGGCTGGCGGACGGTGCATGAGGGGCAGCAGAGAATACATGGATCTGGCTCATGGTGCGTGGGGATGGTGGATGGTGTGTGGGGCTGGCGGACGGCGCATGGGGGCAGCAGAGGATACATGGATCTGGCTCATGGTGCGTGTGGGCAGTGGAGGGTGTGTGGCGTGGCTGACAGGGGCAGTGGATGTTGCATGAGGCTGGAGGATAGGGTGTGGGGGCAGAGGATGATGCATGGGGCTGGATCATGGTGTGGGGGGGGTGGCTGGTGTGTGGGCCTGGAGGACGGGGTGTGGCGGGCGCTGGACGGTGCGTGGGACTGGCTCATGGGGTGTTGGGGCGGTGGATGGTGCATGGGGCTGGAGGACAGGGGGCAGCAGATGATGCGTAGGGCTGGAGGATGGGGGGCAGTCGATGGTGCATGTGGCAGCAGGTGTGGGCCAGTCTGTGGCTGCACCCCACCCTCTCTCTCCCCGCAGAGTGAGTGCAGACGGATCTTCCACGGCCACCTGGCCTCCATCCACAGCAACTCGGCCAACGAGCAACTGCGCAGTGCAGCGCACTCCCACACCAAGCAGGGCCAGGTGTGGGTCGGGGGCGTCACTTCCTCCTCGGTAAGGAGATCATCTGGCCCTGTTGCCCCATCCACCCCTGCCTGGGCCTGGCCCAGGGCCCCCCAAACTCCCTATTATTGGAGGATGACCCATCCCCCACTGCAGCTCTGTGTCTCGAGCCAGGACCCCACTCTGGGCAACCCCAGGCCAAGCCCCGCCCGCCCCCTGTGAGGCAGCCCTGGGGGACTCTGGCCGTTCGGGGCTTTGTCCCAGCCCTCTCTGTGGCCGGGAGTCTCCTCAGGGCCCGTTGACCTTGGTTGCCCATGAGGTGCCTGGGGCCGGTGCCAGAGCACAGACTGGTGCCAGTGTGTGCTGGGTGTGCCCTGTCCCCCACCCAGTGAGCCCGCAGCCCCTGGCTATAGCCCCTGGATTCCGCCGGCTCAGAGATGGCCCCAGCCCCTTGGGAAGGTCCCCGGGGTGCCCTGAAAATGGGGCAACATTGATCCGACTCAGCCCCTCCCCTTGCAGGGCGGACGCACATTCTCCCGCTGGATGGACCTCACCCCCTGGAACTACACCAACTGGGCCCCCAGGAACCCCAGCCGCTCTGGGCAAACCTGTGTCGCCCTATGCACCGCAGGTCAGGGACCACTGGGGCTAGGTGGGGCCCTTGGGGCTGGGTTGGCGGGGGGAGCCCGGGTTAGGTGAGGCCCTGAGGGCTGGGGCGGAGGGGGGTGTGTGGAACGGGGCTAGGTGGGACCCCAGGCTGGGGGGAGTTGGGCCTAGGTGGGGCCCCAGGGGCTGGGGCCAGGGGGAGCCGGGGATAGGTGGGGCCGGGGGGAGCCGCGGTTTGCTTGGTGCCAGTTGCCGGCCGGGCGGGCACTAACCCATCTCTCTCTGCCAGGTGGTCATTGGAGAAGCATCAGCTGCCAGACTCGCCTGCCCTTTATCTGCGAGTACTGAGGGGGCTGCTCCCCCCACGGGGTCCTGCTGCCCGCACCACTCTGCTGGCCTGGAACTCCCTACTCTGCCCTGCTGGAGGCGCCCCTGCTCTCTGGACTTGGCTCTGCTCCCAGCCTTGCCCCATCTCCCCGGGGGGGCAGCCCCCGTCCCCTGTTCTCGGTCATTGCCTGTGACTCCCGGCAATAAAACAGCGCTTCACTCATCACCCCCGGGTGTCGCTCCTTCCTGCCCCGAGACACTGAGGGCCCTGCACGCTCCATGGGGCTGAACCAGAGGGAAGGGGGGAAGGAGGTGGCCAGGCTGGGGAGAGAGTGCTGGGTCCCTAAGGGCTGCCTGTCAGCATCTGCCCTGGCTCTAGAAGATTCACCCCAAGGTGGGAACATCTGTCTGAGAGATGGGAGCCAGGGGCAATGCAGGAGTAGGTGTGTGAGGTGTGTGTGTGTGTGGGGGGGGGGGGTTGGGTGTTTGGAGGTTGGAGGCTTGAGGGCAGGGGTTCTCAAACGTCATTGCACCACGACCCCCTTCTGAAAACAAAAATTACTACACAACCCCAGGAGGGGGACCGAAGCCTGAGCCTGCCCAAGCCCCAACGCCCTAGGCTGTGGGCCAAAGCCAAAGCCCGAGTCCCACCGCCCCGGGCGGAAGGGCCAAAGCCAAAGCCCAAAGGCTTCAGCCCTAGGCGGGGGTCCTGTAATCTCAGCCCTGCCACCCAGGGCTGAAGCCCTCTGGCTTCAGCTTCAGCCCAGCAAGTCTAACACCAGCCCTGGTGACCCTATTAAAACGTGGTCCTGACCCACAGTTTGAGAACGGATGCTTTAGGGAGTGCGGGGGGCTGTAGATGATGGGGGAGTACACTGGGTGTGGGGGGTGTTGGGT
>NW_020694608.1:0-14689 GCF_002925995.2 Terrapene triunguis
TTTCTTTCTTTCTTTCTTTCTTTCTTTCTTTCTTTCTTTCTTTCTTTCCGTTTTATCGTCTCCATCTAGCAATGGGGCTGTACCATTGTTAGGATATTTTTGTTCTTAATATACTTAAAAAACTCCCTATTGTTCTTAGCTCTGCCAGCCATGGATTTTTCCCAGCTGTCTTTAGCTTCCCTTATCAATTTTCTATACTTCATAACTTCTAATTTATATTGCTTGCTACCTATTTCCCCTTTATCCCCATTGTTATATGTTGCCAGAGACAAGATATTTGGTGTATTTGGATATGGATCCAAACTCTATCCTTGGCTCCCCTTCTTATCCCAGACTCTGAAAGCACAGCAGGTATCCCAAACAGCACCCTACTCCACTACAGCCCCATCAGTGTATCGTAGGCAGGAAGCTACGTTCTCACCGGGACTTTGTTGAGTGAGTTCACGATGCTCCTTTTCTCATTATCCACCATCACTCCAAAGAGCGCATAGGCTTGGCCTTGAACTGGCTTCCCATACAGGAACCTGCATGGAAAACAGACCATGGCAGGGAGAGAAAATACTCAGCATTACTCCTATTTAATGGATAGAGGAAACTGAGGCACAGAGGGGCTGGTGAGCCTGGCCCAGGTCACAAAGCCTGAACCATTTGAGCTAAAGAAGTAAATCCACTCACTGGTAGCGGTAGTAGGCTATTATCCACTTATGTGGAGCAGCCCCTAGGGAGAGACACAGCATGTAACCAATGGACTCCAGCACTGAGCCCATTAACAGGAGAAATAAGTGGATTACGAAGCTGACAGCAGGTATCTGGAGACACCGATGAATGCAGATTAGATCAGGTCAGGCTGTGAGCCGACCGTTAACCCAGGCGATTATATTTCATGCGCGAGCCCCAGAAGCCTGCCCCACAGCACTGAACCGCAGCAGAAGCACGAGAGAGAAAGAGGGGGACCCACTTGGCTGTAATGTCGATACTAAGCTCATTCTGATCAACGAGGAAGAACTTCTGGGAAGGCTCCAGCGTCACTTCGAAACTAGGCAGCACTGCAAAAGATCAGAGACATCGCAAGAGTCACCCGAGGGCCCGGAGCCATCAGGCTGGAGGTCAAAACCCCCAGGGGAAGGGGGTTCTAGGAGACGAAAGGGAACCGGTGTCCAAGATACACAGTGGGAGCGGGAGAGACTCTCCCAGGAAGCAGCTGATGGCCATAAGCCATGGCGAGATGGATCAGCAAAGGCAATCGGAAGGTTGGGACTGATTTGGACACCCCAGGTGCTGGGTCTCTCGGATGCTCTCCCTGTAGATAGCTGGCCCTCGGGAACCTCACTGCTAAGAGGTGCTTCCCCTAGGAGTGTGGTCCTCTGCTGCTACGTCAGCCTTTCTCCCAGCGGGCTCTTCTCCTTCAGTCAATGAGAGACAAGCCCGACGGGGGGCGGATTTTACATCTAGCTGCTGCAGCTCTAGCTGGGAAGCGTCTATGGCTCCTGGCATGTCTCTATCCTCTCACTTATTCCTGAAGAGGTGGCTGATGGGGCTTAAGAACCACCTAGAAGGTGGGAAGGACTGAGGCCCTACACAGCTTGCAGCTCACCCCCAAACTCAGACAATCTTCAGGCTCCTATCCCTGCTCACCCTGTAGTATCGGACCACAACATACCCCCTCTGCTCAGTGCCCTAAGAAACTCCACTGTCACATGGACCCTCATCGAAAGGGGCCTCCCCAAAGCTCTTCCCACTATGCCTGGGAGGTGGGAGTGGAAGGGATTGAAATTCCTCCTGGATCCCAAAACCAGCCCGCCGTTCAGCTGTGATAAGGAAACACCCTCCTGTTAGGGGCAGGGCAGGTACCATATTCCTTGACTTCAAACTCCGCGGTGAAGGCCTCCTGAGGGGCATGCTCGTACTTGGAGACAATCTTCCACACTCCGCTGCTGCAAGACACAAGCCCAGATCATGCGGTGGGGAGAAGGATCTATCTAGCTCAGTCAGGCTGGTGCGGTATGCTATTGGAGCTAAAGCGCTGGGCTGGAACTCAGGAGATTGGCATTCTGGTTCTAGTTCTGGGAGGGGAATGGGGTCTAGTGGTTAGGGCTGGGAGTCAGGACTCCTTTGTTGTGTCTTCAGCTCTGGCAGGGGAGTGGGGTCGAGTGGGTTAGAGCAGGCGGGCACCAGGATGCCTGGGTTCTATCCTGGCTCAGGGAGGGGAGTGGGGGCTAGTGGTTAGAGAAGTGGGGGCTGGAAGTCAGTACTGCTGGGTTCTAGTCCCAGCTCTAGGAGGGGAGTGGGGTCCCGTGTGTTAGAGCAGGGTGGGGCTGGAGCCAGGGCTGCTGGATTCTAGTCCCAGGTCTGGGAGGGGAGTGGGGTCCAATGCATTAGAGCAGCAGGGGCTCTGGGTCCCACACCCAGCCCTGCCGCAGACACCATGTGTGACCTTGGACAAGTTCCCGAGGGGCAGATTTTCCAGCAGAGCTCAAGCTCAGCTCTCAGTTAGGCACAACTTGTCCTGGGCTCTTTTGATACAAATCTGGCCATACTGGGAGCAGATTAGTACTAAGTGCTTGAAAAACCTGAACCTTAAATCTCTCTGGGCCTCAGTTTTCCCATCTGCAAAATGGGAATACTAATATTTTGACACCTCCCTAGGGTGTTGTGAGAATAGCACAATGCAGTCAGGTATCCTAGGGATGGGGGAAGCTGACAAGTAAATAGATAGAGACATCCTTTCCTTAACTGGAGCCTGCGACATTAAAAAACAAAAAAACCCTTGGGAGACAGAAGTAAAAAATGGGCAATTATTCTATAGAAAATTTGGTGGCACAGTGTAACAAAAACACATTGGAACGCTGATGTGCGTAAGCCACGCCCACTTAGTGTCTAAGCCACGCCCACTCTGTGTGGTACTCTGTCCCCCTCTAGTGGTGGTGAAGGCCCATACAGAGATTGAGGTGCCTGCTACAGCCTTCGCTAAGAAAGCTGATCCGTGTAGATCAGGAAGTAGAGGCTCACATATGCAGATCCTATTATAACCACCTTCCCCTGGTTGTTACAGCTTACTTCACAATATCAGGGATCTTGTAGCTCCTGGAGACGATGCCGCCTTGGTCCATGGAGGACACCGTATTCTTCTCTACAATAATCCCATCTGGATTCTGAAACCAAGCACCAGAAAGAATCAGTCTGAAACCACCGTGCAAGGTGCTGTACATTATTTATTAGATGTATTACTGTAGTGCCTAGGAGCCCCAGTCACGGACCAGGCCAACTCACCAGCCAGCTACATCCAGGAAGCTCCCTCCAGCCCAGGTATTTCAGTCCCTTTTCCCAGGGACACATTTACATTTCATCCACAGTTCAATGCCAACCAGAACAGGTATCTGTCCCCTCCCACTGCCTCTACAGTAGCTACCCCCAGCCTGGTTTTTCACCTCGCTGGGATGCAGCGAGCCCAGTTCTGGGTCCCTTCTCTGATCCAGGGTCTCCTGACACAGCCCAGAGTCCTCTCTCTCAACTGAGTTACTTGCTGGCTTCTATTGGACCAGAAGACGGTCAAGCTATCACCTGATGCAGGGCCTCAGGGTATCAGCTGAGAGACAGCTGGTTAGTCAAAGGCAGGACTGGGTCTAACTCCTCTTAAAGGGCCAGCCACCCCCCCTGACAAGCGGTTAGCGCAATCTCCTGGCCTCTAGGCTTGCTGGTCCATGAAAGGAAGTGAAGCAGAGAGATCTGCAGAGGAGGAAAGCTGAGTAAATAGAAAGCATCTTACCATGAGCTCCACAGATACCACCTTCAAGATGGGGTCCAACATGTGACCCACAGTGAAAAGCCGGTACCTCACTACAGAAAGAGAAAGATGGGGCAGTCAATCGGCACAGGCGGGGGCAATTGTGGCAATAATGGGACCTAGCCCAGGAACTAGCAACTACATCTATTAGATGTTAAGGCTAGAAGGGACCACTGTGATTGCCCAGTCCAGAGTTTCGCCACACGACGCCTCACCCCATTACATTTACCATTGCTCAGTGCTAACACTGAGGTGTAACTGGGTGTATTTCGAGAGGTTGACAGAGAACACTTGACCTTGACGGGGAAGAGGGCGCGGGGAATGGAGGAGCCAGATTTCCTCAGTTCCAAATTGTTAGAACATTTTACAGGCAGAGCCACCACCAGAAGCAGCGCAGAAGTAAGGGTGGCCTGGTATGATCTTGTCCCACTTACTTCTGTGCTGCTGCTAGCGGCAGCGCTGCCTTCAGAGGTGAGCAGCCAGAGAGCAATGGCTGCAATAATCCCCTCCCCCTCCAGCTGGCTCTTCCCCCCCCAGTAGTGTCCTCTATTTGGGAACTTGAAATATGGTAACCCTATCTGAAGACATCAAGAGATGGAGAATCTACCACTTCCAATAGTTAATCACCCGCACTGTTAAAAAACGTGTGTGCCTTATTCTGAAAAAAGAATCTTAAAATGCTTTGATTTGGCGCTACAATTCTAAGGGCCAATTTCTGTCTTTGTTTACATGTTATTTGCTGTTACGGCAGTCTAGGGTGACCAGATGTCCCTATTTTATAGGGACAGTCCCGATATTTGGGGCTTTTTCTTCTATGGGAGCTTATTACCCCCCACCCCCGTCCCGATTTTTCACACTTGCTGTCTGGTCATCGTACGGCAGTCCTCTCTAAATGAGAGATGTCTGTATATATGAATATAGTTAGTTCACAGATCAGATGACACGCCCGAATATGTAGCATAGTTCCTCTGGCTTCTTGTTGTGCATTCTTCACCCACCCCACCCCACTGAATTCAGTCCCTCTGAAAATCAGGCACTTGCGGAGGGAGTGGGGGGGAGTAGGAACCCAATAAACGGAGGTGCTCATAATTCGCAGCCACTTCTGAAAATGTTGACCCATGTGTGTAGATGTTGACATAAAGATAGAAGAAAAGGCCCGGCCAAGAACTGACCTGTAGACCCAGGCGTGTAGATGGTCTTATCCGTCTGGATGAAGATGTAGCCGCTGTGGAATGAAAGCAGAACCACCTTCTCTAAGGTGAACAGGCTGCTCTTGGCTTCGATGTAGACATATTCCTTCTTCTGGGCATCCTTTGGCAGTAGCTGAGCAGGAACCTGGAGCATCGTTATATCATGGGAGAAGATCTTTCATTATGACCCGAACTCTCAGCTACTGAGATTTTAAAGCCATTGGTAGAACTGGGAAGTCACTGCTGTATTCACTGACTTATACCAGTGCCCTTACTCCATCTCTCTGCACCTGGGTTGCCTTTGGCTTGGGCTACCTTGAGCAGTCTCCACCATGAGCCAATCTGTCCTTCCCCTCACCTAAGTCACTTAGGTGCTTTGGAAAATGTTCCCCCTGGTTTTAAGGGGAAAAGGCTTGGTATGCCATGACCTCAAACCATCCAGTTCTCTTCTGATTTACCATCTTACAAGACAGAGGACAGGGTCCCTCCCCCCCTAGATAAACATAGCCTCCCACAGCCCCACCTTAATTTTGGCAGAGTTCATCATGCCGTTCCCAGGGTTCAGGCTGACTGTGGTTGAAACCAAGGCACTCTTCTTCTGTGGGAAGTCGTACACGGTGATCCTCGCCTCGATCGGGCTGTGGTGGCCATGAGCTTCCACAATCACCATCTCTTCGCTCTCCACACGCAGGACGCTTGGGGTGATCACCGTGCATCTGGTAAGGGAAGGGATGAGATGGTAGAGCAGAATCAGCCAAACTCCATGTCTCTGCACCTGGGTTACCTTTGGCTTGGGCTACCTTGAGCAGTGATCTTTGCCGCTATCGGAAGGTAAGCAGCTGGGGCCTGGTGGTCAGACGTTGGATAGGAGACCTCCAAGAAGCTACCAGGTTTCTATAGGAAGTGAGTGGTTCTCAACCTATTTATCATTGTGGGCCACATATGCGGCCCACAAAGTGTTACCTGGACCAAAGGTTGAGAAGCACAGTGCCCCCCACAAACCCCTATGCTCAATGCCCTCCGCCCAGAGACCCCGCCACAGAGTGGGGCCAGGAGTGGAGAGCTGGGCATGGGGCAGGGATCCTAACCCCAGACCCTGCTGCGCGGGGACCCCTGACCCCCACTGTGGGGGGCAGCCAAGACCCTGAACCCAGACCCCACCAGGTGGGTAAACCGAGGCACGGAATGCTCATGTGACTCATCCACAACGGGGCAGTGATAGAATTAGGAGTGTTAGAACCCAGGAGTCCTGACTCCTGGTCGTTGTGCTCTAAACTCTGGAAAATATTCCCAAGCTGTTCTGAGAATCAGGCTAGGAGCTAGGACTCCTGGGTTCTCTGCTCTAAATGCTGGACAATATTCCCTCGCTGTTCTGAGAATAAAACCCAGGAGTCCAGACCCCTAGTTCCCTGTTTCAACCAATAGACTTCCCATGTACATGGACACAGCTTCCCACACTCAGAAGCAGAACCCAGGAGACCTTTGTCTCCTGCCTTGATTATGCAAATAAATCAGACAATTTGCACCTCTTATGTTTATATAATTTTTTTTTGGCCTATATTTCTTTTCTTGCTCATTCTTTGTGTCTGTATTTTTATGTCTAGCCTGTTTGTCAGAGTTGTTTTAGTTACGTTCACAGGCAAGAAAGGGCTGAAATGTATCTTCTTTCTTTTTTTGCAACGGGAGAAGCCAGCGTCACATTGCAGCAATCTGCAAATTCAGATTATTTATTAGGTATATTACAGTGGCACATAGGAGCTGCCCCCCTTCATTGTGCTAGGCGCTGTACGAACAAAAACCAAAAAGTCCCTGCCCCAAAGATCTTACAGTCTGATTATTTATTGTGTGTATCACAGGATCACCTAGAGGCCCCGATCAAAAATGGGGGGTACCTGTAGGTGCTGTGCACCCGTATAACAAAGAGACAGTCCCTGCCCCGGAGAGCAACATAAGCCTGGGGGAGGGACGGGTCAGAGTTGGAAAGTTAAGCACATGAGTGTTTGCAGGTTCAGGGCCTGAGTATTAGGGATGTTTACCTCGGCTTCAGCGTTGGCTTTGAATTTCCTGTCAATTTCAGGGGTAAATTTGGGGCAGCTGGTGCTGTATCCCCCAGACACAAAACTCTGGTCACCTCCTTTCCACCTTGCAAACATTCAGTGCTTAGAACTGTCCCATTGCAACAGCCATGTTGTGGGGCAGCCTCCTTCCATGCACCTCCTCCTGGCCTCAAGCCAGTCCAGCAGGCAGCCCCCTGCCTCAGTTTCCCCCTTTCGAGGGGCTTCTGCAATAACTCACAAGCCCTTTCACAGCCCATCTCAGGTTTGGGTTTATTAAATTAACAAATATTTCTAAATAAAGTTTGCCAGTCCTTCCTCAAGTGCATCCATGCGCACCTCTTTATCAGGTCACCCCCAGACTTTTCCTGCCTGTTGTCCCACTCCCCAAGTCTCAGCTGGCTCCACTGGAGTCTACTCACACCCTGCAGTCTCAGTAGCCAATGATGTTAGTTTAGTATCCATTTATTGTGTGATATTATGATTAATCAATATGTTATAGTACATATATTCATTGTATTTTCACCACAGTTGATTTGTAGGACTATAAAAGCATAAGATTGATCAGTATTTAGAGGAACTATGTAGTAGACATGAGTAAGACAAGCTGAAATGTAAGAACCTGTAGAGTGAGGCCTGCAAGACTTTAGCGTAGCTATTTTAGGCCTTGGAGACAAGAAATGAATGCGAAAGTCCATGACCGAGAAATAACCCGAAAACTTATGGGAAAGAGGTACCAACTGGTAATATTGTGAAAGTATAAGGTCTTAAATTTAAATAATAAATGCTGTAACAACAGATATTATCTCTAACACATGCCTTAACTGCAAGAATAAGGTGGTACGCCAACGTTAATGAGAACCTACACTGCCTATAGAATTTGGGGTCCCTTGTGTTTCCAGGAGACACAGACCAATAAGAAAGAGTGGGTTGGGGATGCCCAGAGCGGAAAATTGAGCTTCCTATGGGAAACTCCCGCAGGAACCACTCCCATATTGATCAATCCATGAGCCGGCCCACAGACCCTAACACCATCTAGGAGGATGTGAGTATGTCGGTAGGTATAACTAGTACATGGTACTTATCTCTAGGAATTGTATATACAGTGACATTTATAACTTTGTTGGTAACTTCAATAAAACTACTAAAAGACAGACGCTCTTGTAATTGTCGGTGTTATTTGCCTGTGGTTTCACGTGTTCCTATGAACTCTAGATCTAGAACAAACAGAGATAACTCTGTTGAACTTGAGACTGAAGCCAACAGAGCTGATCCCACTGAAATAGGATTAACATTAAATAGAATAAAAGGCTCCTTCTCCCTAGAAATTCCCCTCTCTCCACATTCCTGCTGCTCTAAGCTCTTTGCAGGGAAATCAGCTGACCCTTGCTCAGGTGAGCCACCTTAGTAATTAGGGTTGTCTGGCCCCAGGCCTCTAGCCCTTCACAGGCCAGCCACCCACAAGCCCCATCCCACATGCAGAGTCAAAACTGACAGCATGCGGCCAGTGTTGCCAACTCTCATGATTTGACTGCACGGCTCGGAAGATTTGGTGTTTGCCTTGAAGCTCCAGCTTCCCAGAGTCCTGTGAATGTGTGAGGATCTCGGCTTTTGTTGACATCAAATGGAAGTTTCTAGCACTGCTGATGGGGAAGAAAGCTTGAAAACGTGGCCTGAGCATGACCCTAAGAGGCTCAGAAACCCAAAGATAAATAAAAAGAACCCCCAGTTTGTTGTTTTTATAAAAATCTTGTGAGTGTCCAACCAATCCCGTGATTTTGGGGGCCTGACTTGTCTTTTGAAGGCTTTTCAGCAGTGGCTAGTCATTTGGGTCCCTTGAGTTTTCAGCACCTTTATAAGGGGTCTTGGGTTATAGATCACCTGCTCCTCTGAAAATCAGGCTTCGAAAGCACGTCAAGTTGGGAGCCTAAAAACTGCAGCCCCCCAACTCCCTATTGTGAATCTTGGCCAGGGTCTCTTCAGGGAAAATCCCCATTCCCACACATACACTATGATCTCCACTGATCATTGCTTCAGAATCCCCGGGTTACTTACAGCGGCTGGCCGTGAGACAGGGCTGATAAGCTGAATGCAAACACAGCCAGCAGGTAGATAGTAGATCCTCCCATGGCACCAGAAGAAGCCACTTCTCCCAGAAACATCTGCTTTTTGTTCGGATGCCTCTTCTGTTGTGAGCTAACCCCCGGGCAGTGGTTAATATATAATTGCAGAAGCTCCCAGACCCCCAGCACTAACTTGATCTCAGTACAGGGGAGGTGGGGTGGGTTAGCGTCCCTGCCGCTCAGTCGGGAAGCAGAAGAGGCTACTTTAAGAGGATGATCTTAGTGAATTTCATGCTGGGGGAAGGTACTAGACCAATGGATTGATGGTCTCTATTTATAGCCAGGGGTACAGGACGTCCCTGGGCTATGTGCCTCCACCCCTAATCTAGGAGATAAGGCCCTCTATTGGCAGGATGGGCAATTTCAGCTCTCTGGTCCATTCCACTGCCTACTTGTGCCTGTGGTTTTGTAATGCGGGCGTGTTTTATCTAGGTATTGCACAGAGAAGTCCCCCTCCCTCCGCCCAACATTTCAGGTGGCTAAAGCAGGACGCAGCGCCACTCAGGTGTTTGGCCCACTCGCCCTCTTTGGACGGAGGCAGACAAGCCAAATGTGAGTGATGTTGCAGCCTAGCACCCGGGCTCACTACGCCACTCACGTTTGGCTCGTTCGCCCCTCCGTAGGTGGCGTCAGAGGGGCGGGCAGGCCAAACCTGAGCGACACTGCAAACCCGTGCACCAGGTCGCAGTGCCGCAGAGTTTGAGGGCCCCTCAAACTGGGGGCCCAAAGCAAACAGCCCCTTTCGTCCCTCCCCTCTGGGCGACCCAGAATGCAGGAAATGTTCACTCCAACCAGGGCAGGGAGTTTGGGGAGTGTCAAAGTGGGACAGTCCCATGAACCCCAGGGCTGTTGGGAGGTCTGGAACACCTGTCCCCCCATTCCGGAATGACTTTCAGACATTTGGAGGGGAAATGAACCTTTTTAATGACATTCAGCCAAACGACAACCCCCTCAACAACCTGCACGTCCTGCCCGTTCCCTGGCAATGCAGTGACGGGGAGGGAGCAGAGTCAGGGCTTAGAGATGCTGGCACAGAGGCAGGGTGGGACAATTGTGCTCTGTACAATCCACAGAGATCGTACTTGCCAAGGGAAACCTGTCTGTGCCATAAGGTCTTGTTTACCTTCTACATCAAGGAAGCACCAGGAAGGGGAAGAAAGATGATCTTGTGGTTAAGACACAAAACTAAGGAGTCAGGACTCCTGGGTTCTATTTCCAGCTCCAGGGGGAGAGTGGGATTGAGTGGGCAGAACTGGCCTGTGGTCTATTCCTAGCTGAGGGAGGGGAGGGTTATCTAATGGTTAGAGAAGGGAACTGAGGGTCAGGACTCCTAGCTTAGAGAGGGCACTGCGATCTATGCGTTAAAGAAGAGGATGAGTAGTCAGGGCTCTGGGTTCTACTCCTTGCTATGGGAGTATGGTTTAATGGCTAGAGAAGAAGGGGGCGGGGCAGGACACCTGGTTCTGTTCCTGTCATGGGCTTGCTGTGTGATATTAGCCAAGATGCTCAGAACCAAAATAGCAAAAGCAGCCTTTAATTCTGAATGCCTCCGTTTTTGGGGGTGCCCAGTGTAAGCTATGAAGGCCTGAGTTTCACAGGGGTTCAGCGTCCGCAGAGCCCATTGTCAGCGCGGCCCAGGACACAGCGATCCTACCGGGGAACCTGAGAAACAGCCAACCCTGGGGAAAGGAAGTTGGCCTGGGAAGCCTGGTATCTGGTTATTGGTTTGCTAATAAAGCCAACTTCCAGGAAGAGAGTTCAATTGGCCGTGTGTAATGTGTTTGGAACAGGCTGGGGATGCCACCTGGTCACAGGTTCCCAGAATCCTCCTCACCAAAGCGATGAACCTCAGATTTGGAGAAATCTCTGAATACGTTTGAGAGTTAAAATTCCTCTATTTCCCATCAATCCTGGGTAAACAGTGAAGAAATCAAAGATTGTGCAGGGTTGACAGGAACTGGCAACGCCAGAGCTGACGTGGATTCAGGAATGGGAGAGTATCTGGGGGAGAGTGGGGGAAGTGCCTTGTATCTTCCAGTGTAGCAACATGTTGGCATTTCCTTGTAATCTCTGTGGACGTGAGGTGCAGGGCATGCCGGTCTCTTAGGAAACCTCAGGAAAAGAAAACTCAGCAGTTGCCTGGCAAAGAGCAACAAAACAAAAGCTCTTCTGTATGTTAAAAGGGCTGGGTGTCAGGATTCCTGGGTTCTGTTCCAGCTCTGGCAGGGGAGTTGGGTCTAGTGGTTAGAGCTGTGTGTATACTGGGACTCAGAACTCCTGGGTTCTGTCCCAAGTACTGGGAGGAGAGTTGGGTCTAATGGTTAGAGCAGTGTGTACCCTGGTACTCAGGACGGCTGGGTTCTAGCCCCAGCACAGGGAGGAAAATGGGGTCTAGTGATTAAAATAGGGAAATGAAGAGTCAGGACTCCTGGGTTCTAACCCTGGCTCTTGATTTGGAGTGGTTCCTCATTTTCTTTTCACCCACGTAGCTCGGAAGACACTTTGCATGTTCAGTGCCCTTTACAAACACGGTCACTGCCCTGGGAGGAAGACAGGGGAGTAAGCAGACTCCAAAGTTCCTACCAATTGGTATTAAGCCACTAACCACATGAAGACAGGATCAGGGGAACTCCTGGCTGTCAATTCCCTTCTCAGTCCACTGCAATCTCACAAATAAGGATGCAACACACTTGTATAGCGGGCAGAGCCGGCTCCAGGTTTTCTGCCGCCCCAAGCGGGAAAAAACAACAACAACACAGCAGCACGATTGCGCTGCTCCACTCTTCGGCGGTGGGTCCTTCGTTCAGAGATGGACTGAAGGACCCGCCGCCGAAGGCCCGGCTGTGCCGCCCCAAGAGCGGCCGGAGTGCCGCCCCTTGGTATTGGCCGCCCCGAGCACCTGCTTCCTTAGCTGGTGCCTGGAGCCGGCCCTGATAGCAGGTGTGGTCCTGTCACTCTCTAGTGGCTGACCCCCAGGACTACTACAGTCGCTTGCTCATTACGCATTGCTAAGGTGAGACCAAGTAGCAGGAGATGTTGTGTTTGGCTCACAGGCCCCATGTTGGAATCTCACCCGGTGGAGGGCGCTCCCTACCTTACAGGACTGGATCCAAAGCGTGGAGGCTAAATACAGTATGGGGAGAATCTTGCAATATTCCTTCCCTAAAGCACTATCAAGACGCACAAGAATGTGTGTTTCCCAGCTGACGCAGCTAAGACAGCGGGTGAGCTGTAAGGCGTCCAGATGCTAGCAAACTGGCATGCAAATAATCCCATCTGCAAATACTGGGGCTGTGATGAACTGGGACTGTTCTTAATGTGGTCTTTGAATGCTGAGTGGGGAGTGTTGGCTGGGAAGGCAGGGGAGGTTGGCAAGGACGGTCTGCATTGGGGGATGGGAGACTGGCCTTGAGGGAAGATACCTGAGCATGTAACATGAGAACCCAGGAAGGGGTTAGAGGCCAGGTGACACCTTTGCCCGGGAAACTGAACAAAGGCTGTGGGAGGGGTCGCTGAAGGGAGAGTTTCAGGAGCTGGCTGGTGGAATGGCTGGGAGGCAGACGGGGCTCTGACCTCCCAAGGGGGCTGGGGTGCCCTGGGACCCCAAGATGGATCTAACTGAGGGGGATCCTGTTGTCTGTGCCTGCAAGACCTGTCTTGGACTGTGTTCCTGTCGTCTAAATAAACCTTCTGCTTTACTGGCTGGCTGAGAGTCATGGTAAATCGCAGGAAGCCGGGGGTGCAGGGCCTTGTGTCCCCCCACACTCCGTGACAGGGGCATGCAATTAAACACAATGATATGGCATGCCAATAAACCAATATGCAACCCCCTCCCCCCCCAAAACTGATATGCAAATTAGCAGCATGCAGCAAAGCTAATGGGGTTCTTCAAGCTTTACTCTGAGCACAGTAATAGCTTCTAGCCCCTGATACTAAGGCACTACCTTTTACTGAAAATCCCCATAGGTTTCCCCTTCTCATGTTCCCCTTGTTTGCACATTGCAACAGGGACCTGTTGCCCAATAAATCCTTCCTCGCTCGAGTATTGAACCCAGTTCTTTATCCAGCCGAGATCACAGTCCACCCATGTGTTTGTTCAATAACAGGCGCAGGTTGTCTGTGGGTTGGAGGGTCAGGGCCATGTTCATCTGAATCTATCTAATATTAAATTATTCAATGTGAAAGGTGGAATTCAGCAGCGTGCAGTCCCCGGATATTTCACGCAGCAGCTACCAGGTGGCTCGTTAATCCTGCAAATCGCCCATATTGGGCACACTGCATTTCTTTTACGTTCTTTCTGTAGCAACTTGTGGCAAATAGTATAAAGTGCAGATCTTAAACTGCAGTTCCTGGGGGTCGCCTCAGGCTAAACTTACGGTTATGACGTCTATTTCTCTTTTCCACGTCGCACTGTTTGGCTTTTGTGTTTTCATGTTTCACTTTTCATCATCGCTCTGATCTCACTGAGAGCTTTGTTTTCATGTGTTGAAGAGCAGCGCACTTGAGTGCAGGCTTTGTGAAATAGGGCCCAGAAATAGTTTTGGGGAAATGCCTGGACTCCTCCTCTTACCTAATCCCCTGACTTCCGACTAGATTTTTCAGGAGTTCCTTTCCTGACCTTTCAGAAGTATGCGCTGAAGTGAACCAAATACTTTATTTCATAAATTGAAATACACCCCTTGAAATCTGCTTGCTGTTCTGGTCACCCCATCTCAAAAAAGGTGTATTAGAAATGGAATAGGTATAGAGAAGGGCAACAAAAATGATTAAGGGATTAAGCTTCCATATGAGAAGAGATTAAAAAGTCTGGGGCTCTTCACCTTGGAAAAGAGCTGACTAAGGAGGGATATGACAGAGGTGTATAGAATCAGGACTGGTTCGGAGAAAGTGACTAAGGAAGTGTTATTTACCCCATCACATAACACAAGAACCAGGGGTCACCTGATGAAATTAATAGGCAGCAGGTTTTAAACAACCAGAAGGAAGTACTTCACACATCAGGCAGTTAATCTGTGGAACTCATTGCCAGGGGATGTTGTGAAGGCCAAAACTATAATGGAGTTCGAAAAAAGAACTAGATAAGTTCATTGAGGATAGATCCATTAATGGCTATCAGCCAAGATGGTCAGGGATGCAACACCATGCTCTGGGGGTCTTTAAGCCTCTGACTGCCAGACGCTGGGACTGGACGACAGGGGATGGATCACTTGATAATTGCCCTGTTTTATTCATTCCCTTTGAAACACCTGGCGTTGGCCACTGTCGGAAGACAGGATACTGGGCTAGGACCATTGGTCTGACCCAGTATGGCCATTCTTGTGTTCTTATATTAATAATCCTCTTTCCATTGCTGGGAAGTCATCATTAGGACAGAAAGGGCAAGATTAACCCTTTCATTGCATGGCCACTCATCCCCCACCAGTCCTAGAATAGTCAGAGAATTATTGTATAGGACAGCCTGGCAGAGTGGTCACGGTCCAGCCTTTCTCTGTCTTCCTTATTCAGATTGTAAACAGTCTCTCATCATGAATCCGTGCA
>NW_020694609.1:0-2391 GCF_002925995.2 Terrapene triunguis
GGTGAAGGCGAGAGCAGATGACCCCCAAGCCGTGTGGTGGGCAGACGCTGCCCCACCTGCCTTTCCAGGCCTGTTACCCCCTCCAGCCAGGGAGCAGGGAACCCCCCCCCCCCTCGGCCTTGCCCCAGGGCGGAGCAGGAGTGGTGCTGCTGCAGGCTAAACCCATTTGATTTGGTGCCAGTTTGAGCCTGGGTTTTAACCAGGTTTCAATCTGGTTTAGCGGCTTCCCTTGTAGGGTGGGTGGGGGAGAGGAGGGGTGTGTCCTTAACAGGAGCCGCTGAGGCCGGGTTAGACTCTAAGCCCAGACGCTTTTGCCTGAGGTTGGCCTGGTCTGCACGGAAAAGTGAGGTGGGCCGGCTACTCCAGTCCAAACCGGCTTTCAGCCCCCCCAGAAGGGGGCGCGGGGTCAGAGGGGGAAATGGGTTGACGTTCACGCTGGGTAAGAAATCGTTGACGGTGGACCATGGCTGCTGTGAAACGTGTTTACACTTGGAGTGGGTTTCACTCCGGTTTAACAAAACTGATTTCGACCCGGTCTACACGCGCCCAAGGTGCATCGGTTTGGCCCGGAATCTCGTTCCCGGCCTCGGTGGAGCTGCTTTTGTGACCGGCGATGTGATGCGTTACTCTCCTACGACCCCTGATTTGGCCCTGGGATCTTCCCCTGGCTGCTCGGGGGGAGCCGTTCCCCTTCGTATAAATCGTTCACTAGCCCCCGGGCCGGGCGTGTGCTCAGCCGGGAGCCGGACGACCCGAGTTCCGGTCCCAGGTAGGAATCCGGCAGCCGGCGGATCTGAACCTGGCCCAAATCATTAGGCTAGTCGCTCGCTCCCCCAAATCGACACCCCTCGGGCCGGTTCGTGACTCAAATCCCATTGGACGCGGGGCAGATCTGTGCTTTCCCCGCCCAGAAATCGTCGAAGGTGGCTCATTGCTGCTACGAAGCCGGGTGAAGCGCGTCTACACTTGGGAGCGGGTTTCACTCTGGTTTAACAAAACTGATCTCGACCTGGTTTACACGCACCCGAGGCCGTGGCCTAGCCCAGGAGAGGGACCATTCAGCTCGGGAGCCTTCGAGTTTCAGCCGCCGGCATCGCTTTCCCCGCCCGCAAAGGAGGCGCGTCGAAACGGTCAGCAAGAAAGACGCGGCCAGAGCCCAATACCATTCCTCTGCCTCTGAGCGTTTCCCGGGGCCGGGTGGGGTTTAATGGCTTATAACGTGCTGACGGTTTGGTTCCCAACAGCCGCCATCATTCAGAAACTGGCGGCTTCCCCCCGGTCCCTTTGCGCAACCGGGAAACCGTAAAGAAACGGCGGCCCCAGGCGGCCGAGCAGAAAGCGGCGTCGGCCCCACCGAGGCGCGAGCAGGCCAGGGCCTCGTCCGGCCGCGGCGAAGTCGGTTCCTTTCTTTCCTCGGATCCACCGCGGAGGCGGATGGAGCCGGCGCGGAGGCAGCGCTGCCGGTTCCCTCCCTGCCTGGCTCCGGAGCTGGGGGCGAGCGGAGACGCGGCCCCGGGTTTCAAGGGATGGGGAGGGTTTCGCCCCGCGGGAGAAGAAACGCCCCCCGTTTCCGGGACCGGCGTGAGTGCGTGAGCCAGCTTTGATCTGGCCTCGGGGCGTCCACACGGGCGCGGGGACCCGAGCCTCCTGCCTCGCTTCACCGCAGCAGGGGGGCGGGTGGGGGCCATGAAAGCAGTTTGGGAAGAAGCCAGCCAAGGTCGGGGGGGGGCGGACCGGGGGGGGGGGGGGGGGGGGGGGCGGGGGAACGGGGGGGGGAAGCGGAGGAGAGGGTAACGAATCCACCTATCCATTCCCTCCCCCATTCAATAAATTAAATTAAAATCTCGTTTCCCCCCCGCCACCCGCCCTGGCCAGCCAGCCAGCCGCCCCGCCCGCTCCCCCCCCCCGGCTCCATCGCCCGTCTCCTCCGTTGAGTTTTTTGTTTTCTCAGTGGGGGGTTTTGTGGGGTTTCTCGTCATTTGCAGTTTCCTTTTCGTTCTTCTGTGTCGGGGGGTGGGGGGGGGGTCTTGTTTGTTTTCAATATTTACAGGTTCACAGTATGGTCTGCTCGGACGGCGGCGTCTGCTCAGCCGTTGGGGGGGCAATTCCCGTGCAGCCCCCCCCAAAGCCCCGTCAGGGGCGAGGTCCCGTCCGTGTCGTTCTTCCTCTGCTTCCCGCCCCGGCGCCGGCCGCAGGGGGCCGCAGGGGCCGGGGCCAGAGCGGGGGGCCGGGCTCCCCGGGGGTCACGGCTGCTGCGGGGGCTGGGGGGCCTGCGTCCCGTTGGACGACACGAGTTTCTTTTCCTTGCACGAGCCGCGGCGAGGTTGCTCCGAGACGTCGGGGTCGGAGCGCCGGGAATTCTGGGCCACGCGGGTGGGGGTGCCCGGGGGG
>NW_020694610.1:0-2567 GCF_002925995.2 Terrapene triunguis
TTTTTTTTTTTTTTTGGTTTTGGCTGCTTGGGGCGGCCAAAACCCTGGAGCCGGCCCTGGTTGCAGGACACTTTCACATCAGTTACTGTAAGCTGCAGAAGAAATTCTCTTCCTTAACCTGGCGCACACATTGCTGAACATATGGTCGTTTACGGCATCTATGTTGCTCTAAATATCAAAAAACTGCCAGGACAGGAATGGACTCCCAACCAGGCTTAGCAGAATCCGGGAATCAACTGAGTTCTCAGCATTATGCGCTTTTGATCTTGGGTTTCAGCAAATGTGAAGCGCCTCTTAGAAACAATGAAGACTTCATGCAATAGCAGTTCAGAGCAAGTCATGGAGGGTTCTCCCTCCATACCACTAAAAAAATGCAATTTATGGAAACAGAGTAATTCCTCCCCTGGATGAGGCTTTTATTGTTCATATTAATTACTAATATAGTTAAGAATATAAAGATTTTCTTCATAGCTCTGGGTTGTGAGCCAGATACACTGGCACATTCTGCCTGCTTTCAGCCACTTTGCCACCATAAAACAACAAAGCCACAATCTTACCCCACTGAAGGCAATGGGAGTTTTACCAGATTTAAATGTGTGCAGGATCAGATACCAAGAACATACTGGTGAACCTGAACAACTGGTTATATTTTAGCTGTTAGTCTAAATCAGCTTTATAGTCTAATTATGATAAAGGATTCCCTTATTTCAGCTCATTCTTTAGAATTTTGGGTAACATTTTCAAAAGCATCTAAGTGATTTAGGAGCCTCATGCCAAAGTCATTTTTGAAATGTCACTTGGGCACCTATGTGCTTTTGCAAATTTTACTCTTTGTCTATCGTTAGCCCCAATTTAGTGCATTTCTAAGGAACCTTTTGCTTCTTGCTGCAGGGGTCTTTTGAAAATGAGATGTTGCAATTTTCCATATTTGCTTTTGTTTAATTCTTGTATTTATTTTCCTTAGTTTATTTAAATAAGTCAAGGTCTTGAAAAAACTACTTACAGAATTTTTTTACATCCCTTTCAGTAAGTGAACAATGTGCCATGCAGAGCTAAATTTTCAGGCACTTTAGTGTTGCAAATGCATCCCTAATTTGTGCACATAATCAGAGTGCTTCTTAAAAACAGAAACAAACTGACTGTGCAAACTGGGTAAGTGTCTGCATTTGCACAGCAATCTGGTAATTTTTGTGTGCAGTTGCAGTGATGTGGCAGATGACAGAACAAGGAGCAATGGTCTCAAGTTGCAGTGGGGGAGGTCTAGGTTGGATATTAGGAAACACTATTTCACTAGGAGGGTGGTGAAGCACTGGAATGCGTTACCTAGGGAGGTGGTGGAATCTCCTTCCTTGGAGGTTTTTAAGGCCCGGCTTGACAAAGCCCTGGCTGGGATGATTTAGTTGGGAATTGGCGAAGAAAAAAGAAAAAAAGAAAAAAAGCTGTGATCGGCGGCATTTCAACGGCAGCTCTACTGCGCTGCTTCATTCTTTGGCAGCCCCTTCCCATTGGCCGCCCCAAGCACCTGCTTCCTGCGCTGGTGCCTGGAGCCGGCCCTGGAATCATAGAATCATAGAATATCAGGGTTGGAAGGGACCTCAGAAGGTCATCTAGTCCAACCCCCTGCTCAAAGCAGGACCTAATCCCCAACTAAATCATCCCAGCCAGGGCTTTGTCAAGCCTGCCCTTAAAAACCTCTAAGGAAGGAGATTCCACCACTATGGCTATGATAAAGGGAAATTAGACAATTTGCTAGAGAGGCCCAGGCTGGCATGCCTTACTGCCATTATGAAATGGAATCTGTAAATAAAAAATATGGAAGTAAAAGAAGTCAGACCCTTTCCTGAGTATTTCTGACATGGTGTAGGGAGCCAGGGTGGCTGCCCTCCGAACCGGAGGTAAAAGGGCCTTTCTCTCAGCCGGAGTGGGCGGGGCCAGCCCAAGCTAGCTCCACCCCCCCGGAAGGGGAGGGGTGGAACAGGAAGTATAGAGGGCGGGGCCCTTAGCTCAGTCAGAGCAGCACCAAGGAGGGAGGCAGACGCAGACCGCGGGCTGCTCCCTTCAGATCCTGCTGCCGCGCCAGGGGAGGCCCTGGACCAGTGGAAACCGCACCGGGAGGACGGACTGGGGCTGCCAGGACTGCCCGCTGCCGAGTACGCAGGGGAACTGGAGGAGCCGGAGTGGGAGCTGGAGCTGCCAGCAGCCAAGGACTGGGGGGAGCTGGAGGAGCCTGAGGGGGAGCTGGAGCTGCCAAGAGCGGACTACCCCGACGCACTGACGGGATCAGAGGGATCCGGACGAGCGATCGGGTAGGAAGTAGCCCAGGGACAAAGCTGCACAGTGGTGAGTCTGTATCACGGAGGGACCCCGCTGATCCAGTGGCGGGACCCTCGTCCTGCCACCGTCAGGGCCCTGGGCTGGAACGCAGTGGTGTAGGGTGGGCCTGCGTTCCCCTACCCGGCCGAGCCACGCCGGGACCTTTGCCGGCGCTCCCCTGCTTGAGGGGCGCGCAACTGACCTTTACCGGCGCTCCCCTGCCTGAGGGGCGCGCTACTGACCTTTGCCGGCGC
>NW_020694610.1:2577-4557 GCF_002925995.2 Terrapene triunguis
ACGACGTAGCTCCCCACCGCCCCCTAGCGGGTAGGCGGACCGACACCGATCACACATGGGAAGTGACATCACAGGCAGACATTCCCATAGTTTCATTGATATCCAGACTTCCAAAGTCATTTTGCAATATGCATTTTCTTTTTTAAAAGTATTTATTAGGGGGAAAAAGAGGAAATTTTTTTTTTTTTCAAACTTTGCTGTTTGCAAAGATTTCCAATATTTAGGGCTTTCATTGTCTTTTGTTCCAACTCAAAACTAGGCTTTTCCCACACCCTAATCTGTTGCAATTGCTTAAAATCTTGTAAACACTCGTTCCCAGCTCAAGCCATCTTTCTATCCCTTTCTTTGGCTCATATCCCTCTGTTTCTCGCCATCCCAATTTTAAAAAAAAATAACAAATCACTAGGCCTCATTTTTTTTCCAAATATTGTGTAGTTGTGAACAAGTTATGAGATCCTAAAGGGCAGACAGGATGGCAAACTGAATGCATCACTGATGAGCTGCACACGAAAAGGAAACTGGGCACAATTCTATTCCAATATCACACAATGGTTTCTAGAATTTTCGGCGGGGAGGGAGGGTTATACGGACATCGTACTGATTAGGCTGTGAAATTAGAGCTTGATCCTTCAGACACTGATGTCGGTGGGAGCTTTGTCACTGATTTCAAGGGATGCAGCATCAGACTCTCAGGGTATGTCTACACTACGAGAGTAGTTCGATTTTAGTTAAATCGAATATGTGCAATCGATATTAGAAAGTCGAACGTGTGTGTCTACACTAAGGACAGTAATTCGACTTTGTCAGTCCACACTACCAGGGAAAGCGTCGACATTGGAAGCAGTGCACTGTGGGCAGCTATCCCACAGTTCCCGCAGTCCCCGCTGCCCATTGGAATTCTGGGTCGAGCCCCCAATGCCTTCTGGGGGAAAAAAATGTCTCGAGGGTGCTTTTGGGTAACTGTCGTCATCCAATCGTCACTCCCGCCCTCCCTCCCTCCTTGAAAGCGCCGGCGGGAAATCAGTTCGCGCACTTTTCTGGTCAGTGACAGCGCGGACGCCACAGCACCGCGAGCATGGATCCCGCTACAACCATCGCTGCAGTTGTGGCCGTTGTCAACGCCTCGCAGCTCATCATGCACCTTTCACAGAGGCAGATAGAGAGAAATCAGGCGAGGAGGCCACGGCAGCGGAGTGAGGACCTGAACTCCGAGAGTAGCACACGCCTGTCAGAAACCACGACACCCAGCGCCGAGGACATCACGTTTGCAATGGGGCATGTGGATTTTGTTGAACGGCGATTCTGGGCCCGGGAAACAAGCACGGACTGGTGGGACCGCATAGTGCTTCAGGTCTGGGATGAATCCCAGTGGCTGCGAAACTTTCGCATGCGGAAGGGGACTTTCCTGGAACTTTGTGAGTTGCTGTCCCCTGCCCTGAAGCGCAAGGACACCCGCATGCGAGCAGCCCTGACTGTCCAGAAGCGAGTGGCCATAGCCTTCTGGAAGCTTGCAACGCCGGACAGCTACCGGTAAGTCGCGAACCACTTTGGCGTGGGCAAATCTACCGTGGGGGTTGTTGTCCTGCAAGTAGCCAAGGCAATCGTGAAGGTACTGCTGTCAAAGGTAGTGACCCTGGGAAACGCGCAGGCCATCATAGATGGCTTCGCTGCGATGGGATTCCCAAACTGCGGTGGGGCTATAGATGGGACTCACATCCCTATCCCGGGACCGGAGCACCAGGCCAGCCAGTACATCAACAGAAAGGGGTACTTTTCAATGGTGCTGCAAGCACTGGTGGACCACAGGGGACGTTTTACCAACATCAACGTCGGATGGCCGGGCAAGGTTCATGACGCTCGCGTGTTCAGGAACTCTGGTCTGTTTAGACGGCTGCAGGAAGGTATTTACTTCCCGGACCACAAGATAACTGTTGGGGATGTGGAGATGCCTACAGTGATCCTCGGGGACCCAGCCTACCC
>NW_020694610.1:4567-7045 GCF_002925995.2 Terrapene triunguis
CTCCCAGACTGACCAGGGTAACTAGTCACTGCACTGTGTATGTGCCCTGCTGCTGGGCCTGCCCCCTGCTAAAGGTGACTGTCCTTCTAATTACCAAGCCCCTTCCCCCCCCCCTTCAGACAGACTCTCCTCCAAAAGAAGAGGATGGAAACAGTAATGAACAGAAACGTATTTTTTATTAACAACCACACATGGAACGGGGGGGTGAAACTTGGACGGGGTCTTGTGTGAGGCGGGTAGGAAAGGACTTTTCAGATTTTGGAGAATGAGAGCCTTCTAGTGCTATAGCAGTCCGCTGGGGTGGAGTGAAAGTTTTCACGGCCCCTGCCGCCCCTCCGTGTTTGGACTTTGGGTGAGGGGGGTATGGGACTTGGTGGCGGGGCAGGGCGGTTAGAGAGAGACTGCAGCGGGGCTCTCTCCTCCTGCCTCCGGTCCTGCAGAACATCCACAAGGCGGCGGAGCGTGTCCGTTTGCTCCCTCATTAGTCCAAGCAGCGTTTGAGTAGCCTGCCTGTCCTCCTGTCGCCACCTCTCCTCCCGTTCCATGTTTGCCCGGTGCATTTGGGACAAGTTCTCCCTCCACTGTGTCTGCTGGGCTGCCTGTGCTCGGGAGCATCCCATTAGTTCAGCAAACATGTCTTCCCGTGTCCTCTTCTTCCTCCTCCTAATGTGCGCTAGCCTCTGGGCAGATGTGGCTGTGGGAATTGGAAAAAGGGAGTGAATTCCTGAGACAGAGCAATGTATCTGTGAACAGAGAACATAGTCTTTCTCTGTGAACAAGACCATGCAGAGCACCTATCACACGCGCACTGAGGACAAGGTTGAATTTTCGGCCCTCGCCTACAGTGCCTGCGGTCTTGCTGTGGCGAGCTGAGGAGCGGGGCAGGACACCGGACTTTGTCTAGCTGGCAAACATGGTAAGCCGTAGACTTGTGGCTGCTTAAAACTTTAAGAGTGGCACTGGCCTCCTTTCACATAGAAAGCAATGCGAGTCTCTGCTGGCAGCAATCCTGCAAGCATCAACTCTGCCCCTGTCCCAGCCCCTCGCAGCTGTAAACCGCGTGGCTGTAAACCGGCGGTTGCAGTTCTGTAAAGGAACGGGCAAGCAGTCCCAATACTAACTTTCCCCTACCTAATTCAAAGCAGGGCGTCATGCCAGACATCACCCTCCTGAGGGTCTCGGAGAGCCAGAAGGAGAGGATGCTTCGGGACAGCCTGCAGAAACCGGGGCCATTTGCTGCTATGCTGTGCAAGGCCATGATCCCCGAATACCTGCTGGCGTTGTGGCAGGGAAACGTTTCTTACCACAGGGGGCCTAATAAGCTCTCCCTGCCAAGGAACCTGATAATTAGGCTGGAAAGACACCTGCAGGAGGCCTATGAGGAGTTCTCCCCGAAGGATCTCGCCTCTATCCCCGGACACATCGACCAGTTTTTGGGTTAGGTGCCCTTGGAGGGACAAAAGAGTGGAGCGTCTTGGGCAGTGTAATCATGAAGCGGACATTGTTGAATTTTCTTAAAATGGTTTGGACTATACATTGAAGCGGCCAAAGACACAATAATCATGATACCCTTTGTTCAGATTCCCGTTTTGTTGCACTTTCCTGTTTACATGTTTAGAAGCACTTTACCCATTGTTAATATTTTAAATCTTCCTGTTTTGTTATAAATAAAAGTTTACATACTTGAAAGCACTTTAGCTATTGTTAATATTTAAAATATGCAAGTTCTGTTATAAATAAATGTTAAGATATTTAAAACACTTACTGCTTGATCCTTCCCCTGAATCTGTGTCTGGGGTAACGGCGGGGGACGGTTGGTAGGGGATCTCTGTGAGGGTGATAAAGAGCTCCTGGCTGTCGGGGAAATCAGCGTGGTAAGCGCTGTCGACTGCATCGTCCTCTTCATCTCCTTCCTCATCTTCCCCGTCAGCTAACATGTCGGAGGAACAGGCCGCGGACAATATCCCATCCTCAGAGTCCACGGTCAGTGGTGGGGTAGTGGTGGCGGCCGCACCTAGGATAGAATGCAGTGCCTCGTAGAAACGGGATGTGTGGGGCTGGGATCCGGAGCGTCCGTTTGCCTCTTTGGTCTTCTGGTAGCCTTGTCTCAGCTCCTTGATTTTCACGCGGCACTGCGTTGCATCCCGGCTGTATCCTCTCTCTGCCATGGCTTTAGAGATCTTCTCGTAGATCTTTGCATTCCGTCTTTTGGAGCGCAGCTCGGCAAGCACGGACTCATCTCCCCACACAGCGATGAGATCCAAGACTTCCCGATCAGTCCATGCTGGGGCCCTCTTTCTAGTCTGGGATTGCACGGCCATCTCTGCTGGAGAGCTCTGCATCTTTGCCACTGCTGCTGAGCTCGCCACGGTGTCCAAACAGAAATTGCGATTCAAACTGCCCAGACAGGAAAAGGAATTCAAATTTTCCCGGGGTGTGGCTGGTCAGAGCATCCGAGCTCGGACTGCTGTCCAGAGC
>NW_020694611.1:0-5844 GCF_002925995.2 Terrapene triunguis
GGATGCTCTGACCAGCCACACCCCCGGGAAAATTTGAATTCATTTTCATTTTCCTGTCTGGGCAGTTTGAATCTCAGTTCCTCTTTGGACATCGAGGGGAGCTCAGCAGCAGTGGCAACTATGCAGAGCTCTCCAGCAGAGATGGCCGTGCAATCCAATAGAAAGAGGGCCCCAGCATGGACTGATCGGGAAGTCTTGGATCTCATCGCAGTGTGGGGCGATGAGTCCGTGCTTTCAGAGCTGCGCTCCAAAAGAAGGAATGCAAAGATCTACGAGAAGATCTCCAAAGCCATGGCAGAGAGAGGCTACAGCCGGGATGCAACGCAGTGCCGCGTGAAAATCAAGGAGCTGAGACAAGGCTACCAAAAAACCAAAGAGGCTAACGGACGCTCCGGATCCCAGCCCCACACATCCCGTTTCTACGAGGCACTGCATTCCATCCTGGGAGCGGCCGCTACCACTACCCCACCCCTGACCGTGGACTCCGAGGATGGGATATTGTCCGCGGCCGGTTCCTCGTCGGACATGTTAGCGGACGGGGAAGATGAAGAAGGAGATGAGGAGGACGAGGCAGTCGACAGCGCTGGCACCGCTGATTTCCCCGACAGCCAGGAGCTCTTCATCACCCTTACCGAGATCCCGTACCAACCGTCCCCATCCCTTACCCCGGACACAGAATCAGGGGAAGGATCAAGTAGTAAGTGCTCAAAACATGTAAACATTTATTTAAAACAGAACGGTAATATTTATACTATCAACAATGTATGTTTATAAAACTGCTGTAAACTAGTAAAAAAGAATCAGGTGCAAAACAGGAATATTTACAAAGGTAACAAATGGGTTTTCATGATTTCTCTGTCTTAGGCTCTTCTCAATTTAGTCCCAAGTATTTTAAAAAATTTTCACAATGTCCGTTACTACATGATTCCCAGGCCCAAGACGCTCCACTCCATAGTCCCAGTGCACCTATGCGAAAATCCGGTCAATGTGGCCGGGGATTGACGAGACATCCTCGTAGGAGAACTCCTCGTAGGTCTCGTGGAGGTAGATCTCAAGCCTGTTGATCAGGTTCCGGGGTAGGGCGATCTTACTGGGCCCTCCGTGGTAGCAGACATGTCCCCTCCACGCTACAATCAGGTACTCGGGGATCATGGCCCGACATAGCATGGCGGCATACGGCCCCGGTTTCTGCATGCTTTCCCGCAGCATGCGTTCTCTCTGGGTGTCCGGGATCCTCAGGAGGGTGATGTCGCTCATGACGCCCTGCTTTGAATTAGGGAGGGGAATGTTAGTATTGGGACTGCTTTACAGCCACGCGGTGGAGGGAGAGGGGCAGCATACAGGGATCTTTCCCTGGGACAGCCGCGAGGGGGTGGGACAGGGGCAGAGTTGATGCTGTCCTGATTGCTGGCAGCAGAGACTGGCATTGCTTTCAATGTGAAAGGAGGCCAGTGCTACTGCTGGAGTTTTAAGCAGCCACAAGTCTCCGGCTTACCATGATTGCCCGCTCCAGAAGTTCTGGTCTCCAGCCACAGTTCTCTGAACAGTCCAAGACCTCCGCAAGTCCACAGGCACTGAAGGCGACGGCCGAAAATTCGACCTTGTCCTGAGTGCGCATGTGAGAGGTGCAGTGCATGGTCTTGTTCACAGAGAAAGACTAGGTTCTTTGTATACAATTTCATTTATCTGTCTCAGGAATTCACTCCCTTTTTACAATTCACACAGACACATCTGCGACTGTCTCCCAACCCAGCCTGTCAGCACACTCCCAGAGGCTAGCGCAGATTAGGCGGAGGAAGAAGAAGACGCGTGAAGACATGTTCACAGAACTAATGGGCTGCTCCCGAGCCCAGGCAGCCCAGCAGACACAGTGGAGGGAGAACTTGTCACAAATGCACCGAGCAGTCATGGAACGGGAGGAGAGGTGGCGTCAGGAGGACCAACAGGCTACTGAAAAGCTGCTTGGACTAATGAGGGAGCAAACGGACACGCTCCGGCGCCTTGTGGATGTTCTGCAAGACCGGAGGCAGGAGGACAGAGCCCCGCTGCAGTCTATCTGTAACCGCCCTCACCCGCCACCAAGTCCCCCACCACCCTCACCCAAAGTCCAAAGAAGGAGGGGCAGCAAGGGCCGTTAAAACTTTCAGTCAACCCCTGCAGACTGCTCTAGCACTAGAAGGCTGACATTCCCCAAAAGTTCATAAGTCCTTTCCTACCCACCTCACACAAGCCCCCGTCCAAGTTTCACCCCCCACGTTTCATGTCTGGTTCGCAATAAAATGTTTGTTTCTGTCCATTACTGTTTCAGTCAGGTTCTTTTGAGGGAGAGTCTGTCTGGAGGGGGGGAAGGGTCTTGGTAATTGGACAGGACAGTGACCTTTAGCAGGGTACAGAGGCGGTGTCAGGTCCAGCATCAGGACACATACACAGTGCAGTCACTGGTTACCCTGGTCAGTCTGGGAGGTGTTTTTCATGTTCTGGGGGGGGGGTTGCTCTGTGAGTTTGTGGCGGGGGAGGGCAGTTACAGATCTTATGCAGCGGTCCTTATCCTGGATCACAGATCCACGCAGCAGGGGATCTGTAACCCTACCCCCCCTGCCAGAAAGTCACATAGCCGACACATGCACACAGTCCCCCCCAGTAGTGCTGGCAGGCTCCATTGAAATAACCAGTCCACCAGTGTGGAGCCTGTCATTCCGGGAGTTTAGAAGCATCATTTGCATCAGAACACTGAACCCGCCCCCCGCCACAGTCTGCGTCCCCGGTTTAAAATATTCCTGCGAAAACAGCAATACAGACAACGGTGTTCATTAACAAAATCGAAATGATTTTATTTTTTGGGAAGGGGAAGGGGGTGAAGGGGGTATGTAACTGGAGAGGATAGTCAAAATGAACTGGGCAAAGAAACGGGGGCAGGTTCAGCTTTTCTGTCCACAAACTGAAAAGTCACTGGTTGCCCTGCTCACTCAGGAACCTAGCTTTCAAAGCCTCCCGGATGCACAGGGCGTCCCGCTGGGATCTTCTAATGGCCCGGCTGTCTGGCTGGACGTATTCAGCAGCCAGGCTATTTGCCTCTAGCTCCCACCCCGCCATAAAGGTCTCCCCCTTGCTCTCACACAGATTGTGGAGCACACAGCAAGCTGCAATAACGATGGGAATATTGGTTTCACTGAGATCACAGCGAGTGAGTAAGCTTCTCCATCTCCCTTTGAGACGGCCAAAAGCACACTCCACTACCATTCTGCACTTGCTCAGCCGGTAGTTGAACAGTTCTTTTTCTGTGTCCAGGGCGCCAGTATAGGGCTTCATGAGCCAGGGCATTAGCGGGTAGGCTGGGTCCCCGAGGATGACTGTAGGCATCTCCACATCCCCAACAGTTATTTTGTGGTCTGGGAAGTAAATACCTTCCTGCAGCCGTCTAAACAGACCAGAGTTCCTGAACACGCGAGCGTCATGAACCTTGCCCGGCCATCCGACGTAGATGTTTGTAAACCGTCCCTGATGGTCCACCAGTGCTTGCAGCACCATTGAAAAGTAGCCCTTTCTATTGATGTACTGGCTGGCCTGGTGGTCCGGTCCCAGGATAGGGATGTGAGTCCCATCGATAGCCCCACCGCAGTTTGGGAATCCCATCGCGGCAAAGCCATCTATGATGACCTGCGCGTTTCCCAGGGTCACTACCTTTGGGAGCAGTACCTTGACGATTGCCTTGGCTACTTGCATGACAACAACCCCCACGGTAGATTTGCCCACACCAAAGTGGTTCGCGACTGACCGGTAGCTGTCCGGCGTTGCAAGCTTCCAGAGGGCTATGGCCACTCGCTTCTGGACAGTCAGGGCTGCTCGCATGCGGGTGTCCTTGCGCTTCAGGGCAGGGGACAGCAACTCACAAAGTTCGAGGAAAGTCCCCTTCCGCATGCGAAAGTTTCGCAGCCACTGGGATTCATCCCAGACCTGAAGCACTATACGGTCCCACCAGTCCGTGCTTGTTTCCCGGGCCCAGAATCGCCGTTCCACGATATCCACATGACCCATTGCCACCGTGATGTCCTGGGCGCTGGGGCTCGTGGTTTCTGACAGCTCTGTGCTACTCTCCAACTTCAGGCCATCACGGCGGTGCCGTAGCCTCCTCGCCCGATTTCTCTGCATCTGCCTCAGGGAAAGGTGTATGATAAGCTGCGAGGTGTTGAGAACGGCCAGAAGTGCAGCGATGGTCGCAGCGTGATCCATGATCGCAGTGCTGTGGCGTCCGCGCTGTCACTTACCAGAAAAGTGCGCGAACTGATTTCCCGCCGGCGCTTTCATGGAGGGAGGGAGGGCGTTAGTGACGGACGGATGACGACAAATTTTTTTTACCCAGAAGGCATTGGCGGCTCGACCCAGAATTCCGATGGGCAGCGGGGACTGCGGGAACTGTGGGATAGCTGCCCACAGTGCACCGCTTCCAATATCGACGCTCGCCCCGTTAGTGTGGACTCACAAAGTCGAATTACTGTCCTTAGTGTGTCCTTAGTGTGGACACACACGTTCGACTTTGCAATATCGATTCCACATATTCGATTTAAGTAAAATCGAATTACCCTCGTAGTGTAGACATACCCTGAGACATCCTGGAGCAGGGATATTGTCCATAGTGAGGGGACACCACAGTCTTCTTCACTAGATAGTCTAGAGATTGAGACAATTACTGGACATTCATAACCAACATAATCAATAAAATGTTATCAAAATATTACAGTCCACTGAATTCACAGGAGAAAAGTAGCTAAGAATTTACTGTAGATCATTCCAAAATGTCTTTCATAAGCATGGTGAGTTGTAGTTTACACAACCTCAGTTAAAGCTAAGGAGCCTGAGTGGAGATATGTCAGAACAAGGAGCAATGGTCTCAAGTTGCAGGGGGGGAGGTCTAGGTTGGATATTAGGAAACACTATTTTCACCAGGAGGGTGGTGAAGCACTGGAATGGGTTCCCTAGGGAGGTGGTGGAATCTCCTTCTTTAGAGGTTTTTAAGGCCCGGCTTGACAAAGCCCTGGCTGGGATGATTTAGTTGGTGTTGGTCCTGCTTTGAGCAGGGGGTTGGACTAGATGACTTCCTGAGGTCTCTTCCAACCCTAATATTCTATCTATGATTCTATGTCAGTTTACACTAGCTGAGGATCTGGTAGCTATTCTGAGAATAATTGAAGTCCTGACCCTTTTACTAGTCTAGTAACTAACATGATACTAACCCAGGTTTCTAGCATAGTGGTTACTCTGATGGATGTTTTATTGTGTTAAACACTGGGTCCATATAATTTTAAACAACGACAACAAATGGGCAGCAGTGAATCCCTGGGAATTAATTCCATCTCAGGGCCCTGGTGACAACCTAAGGAATGAGAATGTAATAACCTTTGGGTGGGATTGTCTCCCTTCAGCTCAGCTATTATTTTCTATTTATAAAATGCACTCCCCGGGAATCGGAATCGGACTGGCTAACGAAGGTTCCAGCTGCAAAGTTATCTGGCAGAGCTACAGAACAGGACCTGTTAGCCAGTGGTTGCAAACCTGTAAGAAGAACACATTCAAAACAGGAGCACCCCGCCTTCCAGGCAGAATGTATTAAGCGCCAACATTGCGCTCAGCATGATACAGGACATACAATGAAGGCACAAGGTAGACATAGAAAAGGCAGAAAGAGCTGAGAAGACAGGGGAGAATGGTAGTCTCTCAATTAGGTTTGGTAAGTCCAACTCAACACTTTAAACTGCCCCTGGAAACCCAAAGGCAGCCAGTGCAGATCATGGGGCACTGATTGAATACGCTCAGGGGAAGATACTCTCTTTACCTGTAGGCCTCTGC
>NW_020694612.1:0-5921 GCF_002925995.2 Terrapene triunguis
AAGTAACTCCCTGCTCTCCATGTGTCAGTATATAATGCCTGCATCTGTAACTTTCACTCTATGCATCTGAAGAAGTGAGGTTTTTACCCACGAAAACTTATGCCCAAATAAATCTGTTAGTCTTTAAGGTGCCACTAGACTCCTTGTTGTTTCCATAGTAATTAGGGTTTTTTGTTTTCTGCTATTTAGCTACCCCATGAGTACTGTACTTTTATAAACTCGTGTTAAAATGACACCACCTTGTGAAATTACTTATACAAAATGCCAGTTATTACTACTTCCCATATTTGTACTTGACACACCTATATAATTCCTGTTATCATTAGTGATTGGTTATGATCATATTGAGGGCAAAGCTCAAATTGCTGTGGAGATGCAGAGGAATGCAGTGCCCCCATATTAAAATAACAACTGTATGTTGAGAGAATTGTGGTGGCAATGTGTAAGTTTAATTGGCCAAGAGAAGAAAAGACACTTCCAAGTGTGTTCTCATAAATCTGTAGCTCGGAAGGGCATGTGCAGGGGAATGATAGCAAGAGTTGTCACAGTCATTTAAAGCTCTGTTAGGAGCTCTGGGTTCCCAGCTGCCAGTGTAAGCACCAATTTAAAATACAATGCCAATAGGTTATGCTGCTTCTTTCCTGCAAAGCTAATGTAATATCAGATACTTAATGTGGTATTAAATACAGGATCTCTGTAAAGAATGTTAAAGGAAGCAGGGACTGGAACCTGGTGCTCCCTTGCCCAGGTGAGTGTCTTAAACACCAGGCTATTGGTTATTCGGGGGAGGGAGGGGAAGGGGTCTCTCAGTCTTCCTGTTGAAGCTGTTCCACTGTGTATAAAATATTTGAATAGCCATTGGGTGAGAGAGACTGTAACTCAGTGTTAGGGCACTCACCTGGGATGTGGAGGAGACAGCTTCAAATCACTGGTCTGAGCTATTTTCTTTCTTCAGCATTACCTCTCATTTTACTTATGGTGTTTGACACTGAATGTTTTAAAAGTAAAATCTAAGTTTTCCTCAAGTTTTGAAAAAAAAAAAAAAAAAAAAGTTCCAGAGCAGGCGCATTAATTGCTTTTCACTTACATAGTTTTATGGCACTATTATTTGAGATGTAAGTTTTGACTTTTTCATGATGCTGAGATTAGTTCAATACAAGTCTAATGAAGAAATGTCCCCTTGTTAGCATAATCATATCCGGCTATTAAAGCGGTTAGTCTGAATTCTGCAGGTTATTTTTAATATAAATACTATTTTTGCCTTCCTAAACTCTGAATTATGTCCAGATCTACAGCACTTGATCAATAGCACTACTTGAGCTGCAGGATCAGGAGCTACCCCACACTGGGACTTAACATATGAAATATAAGTAAAATTTCTTCAACACTTAGTTGTGAGGATTGACATGACAGAAATTTCTGAAAGTTCTGCATGACTTCACATATGCTCACTTCTCAGTATCATGGAGCAACGAAGGCATAGAATGCTGAAGAAGGGCCCTTGGGGGGGGACAGGAAGGGAAGCACGTACCCAGTCATATCACAGGGTAAGAAATGGAGGAACTTGGAAAATGAAAGATAATGTGCTGCTTAAGTCACTTTATAAATTATGGATTTTTTTCCCCGCTTGATAAAGCTAACAAACTAGTTGTAGGTTGTAAAAGGAGGTGGGAGGATTTGGACTAGGCTGAAGAGAGCTCCGGTTCTGATTCCTTGTGCCTTAGGCTGGGGTGAAGACATGGCCTACGCAGGTCATATGCCTTGAAGTGCTAGGATACAATATTTTGTGTTTTCTGGTTGTGTTTCCCTTAAACTCATGCATTTTCTTTTGCTTATTGCTACAGTCTGGGCCATGCACTCAGCGCTGTTTTCATGGGTATGCAGAGAAAAGTTTAAGATAATTACAGTGGTAAATATAAATTGACCTACTGACTCCAGGCATGGGTTGTGAGGTGGCATGTGGAAAGGCAAGAGTCTGGGAGGGAGGCATTATAAGTGGGGAGCACTAGAATGGACATATGGACTAATGGGGATAGGGGTTTGCATGGCATGGAGCTGTGCTATGTGGTATTAGAATGGAGGGACAAGAGGATGTGGTACATGGCAGGTGGGTCAGGAGGCAGAGCATAGAAGGGTTGGGTGAAGGAGGTACAGAGGGCTTGGAGGACATTGTGGGTGTGGAGTACAGGGGACTGAAGAAGACATGGAAAGGTTTAGAGAACAAGGGGTTGGCATGGCAAGGGGCAGAGACTTTAAGTCATTTTTCAACTTTTTAAAAATTGAAAAGTGCTTAACAGTTTTATATTTAGTCAATGTGGTTAAAAGCCTTTCCCCCCCATCCGCCCCCCAGTATTCACTACTCATTCTTCCCACACAGGTATAATTTACTTTCCCCTTCCCCGAAGGCACTTATAGACTTACAGAAGTGGAGCCCTCTGTTGGTGGGTCTCCTGAGATATGTCAGAGCAGAGCTCCCCCTCCTCTTTGTAGGACTGATCCATTGACCCAATTTAAACTGTTGGCAGTCATTAAAACAAATTCCCAAACAAAATACCGTTTTTAAAAGTTAAGGTTTAAAGTATCAAACTAGTGCTCCAGAGCAATATCACATTCTTTATTAATACTCCACACATTCAAAAACCCCCAAACTCGGATGTAATAATGTCTGGAACACGGAATATGAGCAGTTAGAGGGATCCAGCCTCTTCCCCAGTCCAGGGTTCTTTATTAGCAAATTTATATAAAAGTTCTCTACTGAAGCAGAAAAAAATAAAAGTGTAGAAACGTTCCAACTTGCTACAGAGGTATAGTCTTTATATGTTACTGTGAGTATTCCCATTGACTTCAGTGAGCACTGTCATCCCATTTGAGGAAGTACTGAAGCTCATGCCTACATTTGCTTCAGTGCCAGGGATAATGCTAATTTTGCTTCTGATGGGGAGTGTTAAATTACAAGTTATTGCTAAAGTATGATGTGTTTGCATATAAAAACATACAGATACTCTTACACATGAAAATCTCTCTAAGAAGCCAGATCATATGTTGGATGCAGTGCAGAACAGTATATTAAAATACATACTTCATTCGGAATGTATCCAACTAAGTAAGTAGTTGGAGAGACGGCTCTCTCTAGATGCTTATTTTAGTCAGCTGTATATTAGTATTGCTGTATTACTAGTGACATTGTTAAAAAGAGATGTGTTCATCTTCCTTGATCTTCCTCATCCACAAAGTGGAAAATACCATGTGATAAAATTAGAGATTCATAGGAAAATAATGCAGGCACTTCATAATAAGGGGAAACAGATTCATTTATCATGAATATGATCTTTCCTCAATTTTATGAATGCGCATTCCCGGTATAAAAAACTTCCTTAATAAAAGGGAGTTAACAGCAGGTTTGTTGGAGGCAGAGGTAAATTTGAGTTTAAATTGAGAGACGTTAAGGGCTAGATATGCATACTTCAATGGAATGTGTTTTCTTCTCTTTTCTTTGGGGGCATTACTTTTTCCTCTTAAAGTACCATATGTTACAATGGTTAGGGACTTCAGTGGCACAGCATCTGTTGAAATACTCCACACATTTCTAAATTTAGCATCTTACTTTGAGTACCCTCCACAGTACCAGAAAGGTAGAAAAAACCTGCCAATTAAGTCTGAGATACATATAAAAATATTAGTTTATATGAACAAAAGTGACGGAACAAAATATGAAAAACCAGGAAGGTTAGAACCTTTTCAAAAAACATTACTGATGTTAAAAATGAATTTTGGCTACAATGATCAACTATTGCATTTACATGCCAAGAAAATAACTATAAAACCCAAAGTTTGTATATTGTATCTGAATTAGCATTTAAAGTGGCATGTTGTGTAAAGGGAGAGCTATGTGATCTATTATCCATACAGCAAAAAATTCCTTTAAGGATTTCAGACTTTGGGAAGCCATCAATTACGTTTATATATTCATAGAATAACAAGAGTCCCTGCTCCCCCCGCAACACTGATTTAAAAACTGAGAATTCTTCTTTGTTTCTGTAGGTAAACAGCACTACAGTGAATGTTCTATTAGGGATTTCTTGGTTTCTGAATTTGATAGATGCCTTTGTAACTAAAAATTGTTGTATGATTTGTAACTTTTTCCTTTTTTGTTTTTTTTTAACCTATCAGAGAGGCTTACTTTGTTAAAAATGTGCATGTTTATTTGTTGTTAAATCCAGTCTTCTGAGAAAAATCAGCTGTGAACATTTAAAATGGAATTTCTTTTGTTCAGTTGCTACAGAAATTTAATCTGCTTTCCCATCTGGAAAATTCAGCCACTGCAGGTTTTTCACATAGTGATCACAAATCTTATTATACATTATAAGAAGAGCCGCTAATATCATCAGATAAGTTGCAAGACAGAAGAGATTAACTATCTACAATGTAACAGAAAGAAGCACAAGTTAAAGCTGATCTTTGCTTAAGGGCTTATTCTAACAAGGTTTCAAAAAATTGATAACTGTTGGTAATTGGGCTCTATTGATGACTAAGTATGGATGACAATAAGTATCAGGGAAGTAGCAGGCAGAAGCCTGCTACAACCAACATATCAGTACAGTATATGGGAAGTGGAGTCAATGTTACTGGAGCTGGACAAAACAATGAGACTTGATTGCAGCATTTATACATATGGGTGATGTGGGGTAGAAAGCGGTGATATCATATTTTAAGTTGAGTGCCAAGTAATTTTATTCCAAAAATGTATGGTTTAGAGAAACAAGAAATGGTAGGCCAAACCTCACTTGTCTCTCTCTCTTAATGCCAGTCAGGGATGTCACTTACTGCTTTAGTTACATGGTGTTCTTTCCAAGTACGGTAGTAGGGCACACCACAATTAAAAGCATGCAAAACAATCACAATGATTAACTGACTTTTATTATTAAAGTAAAAAAGAAAAGAAAACTGGACATAAGCAATAAACCATAGTTACTTCAGTTAAAATCTGTTCTGTATGTCATCCTGTTGAGGGCTTTCAACAGAGATTATACCTTTGAGAGTGGATATACTCTGTTGGGGACCTTCATCTTTAGGCAAACTAAAACTAAGTACACTATTTCCAAAGTGAGTCATGCATCCTGCTGCAGTATATCATAGATAACCAAAACAGATATATATGCAAAATAATTTTGTTTGATGAATCCTGTTTGGTTTATCATTGATAACAATGTATAAGTCTGATGAAACCAAAGGGTGTTTTAACTCAGTTATTTAAAAGAAGCAATTCAAGGAGCAGTCTTGAGACAGGCAAATAATGAATATTAAGAATCTTAAATTCAAAATAAATTCAGTGGCAAAAAACTATATGAACACAGAGTTAAGGTTGCTTGGTGGTATGTTGTCCTCTTGCATAACCAGAGAGGGGAATATGTATTAAAGTAGGGCTGACAATTAATCGCAGTTAACTCATGCGATTAACTCAAAAAAAAAATTAATCGCAATTAAAAACATTTATCTTGATTAATCGCACTGTTAAACAATAGAATACCAATTGAAATTTATTAAATATTTTGAATGTTTATCTACATTTTCATATATATTGTAGTCTGTGTTGTAATTGAAGTCAAAGTGTATATTTTTTATTACAAATATTTGCACTAAAATATCAATATCAAGTTTCAATAAGGCTATTTCTAGAATTCTGTATTAGGTTTTAACTAAAGGTTTTCCTTTGGAAAAAAGAGGGGTGAAAAGAAATCCATTTTTATGACTCAGTTTATAGCTGTGATAACACATCTGTAAGCAGCACTCCTCTTTGATCCTGAACAGAAAGCATCCCTACATTTCTCTAAACAATCAAGTCTTTCAAAAACATATATATCTTACAAAGTTTGTTTTCTTGAGATAGATTGTCTTGATAACCAGAGGTGTGTCTCGTTCTT
>NW_020694613.1:0-13528 GCF_002925995.2 Terrapene triunguis
AATACTTCAGATGTGGCCTCACCAGTGCCGAATAGAGAGGAATAATCACTTCCCTCGATCTGCTGGCAATGCTCCTTCTAATGCAGCTGTGACGTTCCCCTCTGGTATTATCTGTACCGGTGATCTTCTAGGTCACTCCAATCCTTCACTTTAGGAGCCAGCCTTACCCTGCTCTGGTGTGAGAACCCCCACTCCTGGGCTGTTCACACACAGCCTCTGGCATGTAACTGCTCCTTGGATTGTGCAACCGAATGACACTAGCCAATATCTCTGGTCCTAGACACAAACCTAGGAACCTCCGTCTTGCAGTGTCCAGTTATGCCCGCTGGAGGCTGCAAGCTTATATGAGTTTGTCAATTTAACAAAGAAATTGATATGTACCAGGCTTGTTATCCCAAGGGGAGTCTCTGACACGCTTCAACCAAATGCACTGCTTCGGGTAGAATAAACAAACAGATTTATTAACTACAAAGATAGATTTTAAGTGATTATAAGTCAAAGCAAAACAAGTCGGATTTGGTCAAATGAAATAAAAGCAAAACGCATTCTAAGCCGATCTTAACACTTTCAGTGCCCTTATCTTAAACTTAGATGTGTCTCACCACAGGCTGGCTGGTTGCCCTTCAGCCAGGCTCTCCCCTTTGGTCAGCACTTCAGTCACTTGGTGGTGATGTCTGTAGATGGAGGTGGAAGGGGGAGGAAGAGCAAGGCAAGCGTCTCTCCCTTTGATCGTGTTCTTTCTTCACTCTTGGCTTTGCTCTCCCCCTTCAGAGTCAGGTTACCTCATTGCAGTGCCAAACTGACCAAAGGAAGTGGGGGGGACTCACACAAGAGTCCAACAGATCCTTTTGTTGCTGCCTAGGTGTCACGGAGTCCCCGGGCGATGCTCTGGAACTGCTCCCCACAAAGCCAGTCAGGACTTTGGGGAGCCTCCTCTCCCTCGGAGCAGACCGTCTTCAGGGCAAGAAGCTCACATGGCTTCACCTCCTGGGTCTCTCCTGGGAGCATTCAGCATATGCCCCTCCGTGCACTTCCCACAGCGAGTCTGCCCAGGCGGGGTCCTGGGGAAGCCAAAGGGTTCTGCACCCCCCACTTCGCAGTCAGACGTGACTCTCAGCCAGTCAGTAAAACAGAGGTTTATTAGACGACAGGAACACGGACTAAAACAGAGTTTGTAGGTCCAGCGAACGGGACCCCTCCGCCGGGTCCATTCTGGGGCCCAGCGAGGCAGACCCCCGTCTGCCCTCCCTTCCAGTCCCCAGCTAGCTTCAAACTCCCGTCCAGCCCCTCCTTCTCTGGGCTTTGTCTCTTTCCCAGGCCAGGAGGTCACCTGATCCCTTTGTCTCCAACACCTTCAGTTGGCACCTTTGCAGAGAAGGGGCCCAGGGCCATCAGTTGCTAGGAGACAGAGTATCGGGCATTTATGTACACTGGCCCTTTGCTCTGCAGCAGCCATACACCCTTATCCCACCGCCTAGATACTTAAGAACTGCATAGGGGAAACTGAGGAAAACATTAAGAACAGTCCCACTTCGTCACACTAGGCCAATGTCCTTTCTTCCTGTGAGGCTGGGCTGGGTTTGTCCCATACATGCCCTGATGATGTGTGAACTGTCTCTCTGCTCTTAGAGAGTTTTTGCCTGGGCTTATTTTAAGCCATGAAGACACATTTTCAGCCTCATAACTATATACATGAAATTATAATCTATAACATTACTGTAAAAACAATTACTATAACATCACTGTAACAACAATGCTCAGTGCATCATGAGCCTTCTGCAGACACCCAACATGACAAACTTTGCACTGGATACCACACAATCATATTATAAGGATGAACATGGGGGTGCTGGGTGTTCCCCCGAGGTACAGAGCATCACAGCAGCGCAATATGCTGTTAGCCTTCTTGGCAACAAGGGCACGCTGCTGACTTATATCCAGCTTCTCGGCCACTGTAATCCCCAGGTCCTTTTCTACAGAACTGCTGTTTAGCCAGTGAGCCCCCAACCTGTAGCGGTGCATGGGATTATTCCGTCCTAAATGCAGGACTCTGCACTTGTCCTTGTTGAATCTCATCAGATTTATTTTGGCCCAAGCCTCTAATTTGTCTAGGTCACTCTGGACCCTATCCCTATCCTCCAGCATATTGATCTCTCCCCCCAGTTTAGTGTCATCTGCGAACTTGCTGAGGGTGCAATTCATCCCATCATCCAGATCATTAATGCAAGATTGCAGATGACACTAAACTGGGAGGAGTGGTAGATACGCTGAAGAGTAGGGATAGGATACAGAGGGACCTAGACAAATTAGAGGATTGGGCCAAAAGAAATCTGATGAGGTTCAACAAGGACAAGTACAGAGTCCTGCACTTAGGACGGAAGAATCCCATGCACTGTTACAGACTAAGGACTGAGTGGCTAGGCAGCAGTTCTGCAGAAAAGGACCTAGGGGTTACAGTGGATGAGAAGCTGGATATGAGTCAACAGTGTGCCCTGTTGCCAAGAAGGCTAACAGCATTTTGGGTTATATAAGTAGGGGCATTGCCAGCAGATCAAGGGATGTGATCATTCCCCTCTATTCGGCATATGTGAGGCCTCATCTGGAGTACTGTGTCCAGTTTTGGGCCCCACACTACAAGAAGGATGTGGATAAATTGGAAAGAGTCCAGCGGAGGGCAACAAAAATGATTAAGGGGCTGGAGCACATGACTTATGAGGAGAGGCTGAGGGAACTGGGTTTGTTTAGTCTGCAAAAGAGAAGAATATGGGGGGATTCGATAGCTGCTTTCAGCTACCTGAAAGGGGGTTCCAAAGAGGATGGATCTTGACTGTTCTCAGTGGTAGCAGAGGACAGAACAAGGAGTAATGGTCTCAAGTTGTAGAGGGGAAAGTTTAGGTTAGATATTAGGAAAAACTTTTTCACTAGGAGGGTGGTGAAGCACTGGAATGGGTTACCTAGGGAGGTGGTGGAATCTCCTTCCTTAGAGGTTTTTAAGGTCAGGCTTGACAAAGCCCTGGCTGGGATGATTTAATTGGGAATTGGTCCTGCTTTGAGCAGGGGGTTAGACTAGATGACCTCCTGAGGTCCCTTCCAACCCTGATATTCTATGATTCTCTGATTTTTGTTGAACAAAACCAACCCCAGGGGCACTCCGCTTGATCCCGGCTACCAGCTAGACATTGAGCCGTTGATCAGTACCCGTTGAGCCCGACGATCTAGCCAAAGGCAAGGTATATCACTGTCTACTGCTTTCCCCATATCCACAGAGCCAATTATCTCATCATAGAAGGCAATCAGGTTGGTCAGACATGACTTGCCCTTGGTGAATCCATGTTGACTGTTCCTGATCACCTTCTTCTCCTCCAAGTGCTTCAAAATGGATTCCTTGAGGACATGCTCCATGATTTTTCCAGGGACTGAGGTGAGGCAGTAGTTCCCCGGATTCTTCTTCTTCCCTTTTTTTAAAATGGGCACTATATTTGCCTTTTTCCAATCATCCGGGACCTCTCCTGATCGCCACAAGTTTTCAAAGATAATGGCCAATGGTTCTGCAATCACATCAGCCAACTCCCTCAGCACCCTCGGATGCATTAGATCCGGACCCATAGGCGCGCACAGCACATTTCATTAGGGTGTGCACCCAGGGAATTTTTTTTTTTTAAAGGCGAACATCATAAAGGTTGGGGTGTGGGAGGGAGTGTGGGGTGTGGGAGGGGGTGCTGTGTGCAGGAAGGGGCTCAGGGCAAGGGATTGGGGCAGAGGAGGGGTGTGGGGTGTATGAGGGGGCTCAGGGAAGGGGGTTGGGGTACAGGAGGGGTGCGGAGTGCAGGAGGGGGCTCAGGGCAGGGGATTGGGGTGCAGGGTGTGGCAGGGGGCTCAGGACAGGGAGTTGGGGTGCAGGAAGGGTAAAGGGTGCAGGCAGGGGGCTCAGGGCAGGGGGTTGGGGGGCAGGAGGGGGCTCAGGGCAGGGGGTTGCGCAGTAAGGTGCAGGCAGGGGGCTCAGGGCAGGGAGTTGTGGGGTAGGGGGTTGGGGTGCAAGATGCAGGCAGGGGGCTCAGGGCAGGGAGTTGGGGGGCAGGAAGGTGGCTCAGGGCAGGGAGTTGGGGTGAGAGGTGCAGGCAGGGGGCTCAAGACAAGGAGTTGGGGTGCAGGAGGGTAGGCTGTTTGCAGGCAGGCCCGGAGCTGGGGATCTGGGCTCCCCCGTCCTGGCAGGCAGGCTCAGCGGCCGGGCTGGGCGCTTGGGGCCAGGCCGGGCAGAGGCAGCCGGGGTGGATCGCAGAGGGGCCAGGCTACTCCCAGGGCTGGACTGAAGGCCGAGTGTGCCAGGCCGGAGCCCCCGAACAGCGCCGGGGAGCTGAGCTCGCAGCCGGGCTGCGGGGGGGGCCTGTGGGCCGGGCTCGCCCCCTGCCCCGGGCCTGCTGGCTCCTGGGCCCCACATAAGGTGGGCTGGGCTCAGGGGTGGCCTGACCCCTCCGGGTGGTGCCCGGGCCCCCGGCCAGCGTGGGGAGCCACAGGCGGGTTTGGGGCCCTGGGCGCTGGAGGGGGGCAGCTGCCTTGGGGGGGGGGGCTGTGGCAGCACCCCCGCAGGCCAACTTAAGCGGCTGTGTTGGTGCTGCCGGGTGGGAGGCTGCCAGGGAGCACATGGGGCTGTTAAAGCAGCCAGCCCAGCCCTGGAGAAGGGGAGCCCGGCTCAACCGGGTGCAGGCAGGGGGCTCAGGGCAGGGAGGGGGGGTGCAGGAGGGGTTCAGGCTTCGGCTCGGCTCGGCGCCACTTACCTGCAGCGGCGCGCTCCCTGCCTGCCAGTGCCCCACGCCGCGCCGCTCACCACGTCCCCGCGCAGCCCCGGGGGAGGGGAGGGGCGGCACAGGGCTCTGCACGCTGCCCTTGCCACGCCTCCAGGTACCTCCCCTGAAGCTCCCATTGGCCGCGGTTCCCCGTTCCCAGACAATGGGAGCTTCGGGAGGCGGTGCCTGGAGCAACCCCCCCCCCACCCCAGAGACATGGTGCCCTGATGGCTGCTTCTGAAAGCAGCGCGGGGCCTGCGGCACCACAGGGGGCAACTCCCGCAGGCCGGATCCAAAACCCTGAGGGGCCAGATCCGGATCCGGCCCATGGGCATTAGGGTGTGCCCGGGCACACCCGGCACACCCCGTGCGCACGCCTACGTCCGGACCCATGGACTTGTGCATGTCCAGCTTTTCTAAATAGTCCTTAACCTGTTCTTTCACCACGGAGGGCTGCTCACCTCAGTGCAGCAGTCTGGGAACTGACCTTGTCTGTGAAGACCAAGGCAAAAAGAAAGCATGGAGTACTTCAGCTCTTTCCACATCATCTGTCACTAGGTTGCCTCCCCCATTCAGTAAGGGTCCCACACTTTCCCTGACCTTCTTGTTGCTAACATACCTGTAGAAATCCTTCTTGTTACCCTTCACATCCCTTGCTCGCTGAAACTCCAATTGTGCTGTGGCCTTCCTGATTACACCCCTGCATGCTTGAGTAATATTTTTATACTCCTCCCTAGTCATCTGTCCAAATTTCCACTTCTTGAAAGCTTCCTTTTTGAGTTTAAGCTCACTGAAGATTTCACTGTTAAGCCAAGCTGGTCGCCTGCCATATTTGCTGTTCTTTCTGCACATCGGGATGGTTTGTTCCTGCGCCCTCAATAAGGCTTCTTTAAAATACAGCCAGCTCTCCTGGACTCCTTTCCCCCTCATGTTAGTCTGCCTGTCCTCTGGGGGGAGATTGTCAGCTTTCATTCGAAAAGAGGAAGTTTCCAGCCCTCGTGGCTGCGGAGAGGATCTGGGGAACGGGAGCCGAGTGCGATCTCAGGACCAGAAATCAGAAGGGAGAGAGAGGTGGGGTGGGGGTGCTTCTGAACTTTGTGATTTTGGAGGCAATCTTGTGATAATCTTGGGCCTGGCTCAGAGGCTGGCAAGAAGGTGGAATTGCTGCGATTCAGGCCTCAGCTAGGCTATGCTTACTGTGAGGAGAGGCAGAAGCAAACCAGGACAGTGGAGATCACCTTAAACTTTCTAAAGGAAAAACCCAGACATTTGGCAGGAACAATAAAAGCAGAGAACAGAAAGTAACATCAAACAGGAAAATAATAAACTGTACATTACCAGCACAATAAAAGCAGTTTTCTCAATACCTCTCTGTGTCATCCCAAGAGGGAACCAGCACCCCCTCCATAGGTGCAGCTTGGGGGGGAAAGAGGGTGTTGCCCCCCCAAACCTCAAGCGTCAGGCAGGCAGCCTGAGTGTGCAATGCTATGAGTTCTGAAGGGAGATGTGCGTCCCTGAGGTAGGGAGTCAGAATTTTGTTCATAAACAGAGTGATTAACAAGTGATTAAGAGAAGAAAGGGCTGTTAGGATTTTTCCTAAAGTTAAATGATCTGTTCCAAGCTTGGTGAACTGCAAAAAGTAAGTAGCCTAAATGATAGAAAGTAATTGTAGATTTTTCTAGAGTTGTTTCAGTTGTTGTATTCAAGAGGTGGTAATAAATTACTAATATCTTTCTTTGAGAAGATAACTGATTTTTTTAGGAAATGCAGTAGATCTAATCTACCTGGGTGTCAGTAAGGCATTTGATACAGTGCCACATGAGAAAGTATTAGTTAAAGTGGAGAAGAAGGGGGTTAATAAATTCGAGAACTCAAAGGTGGCTAAGGAACTGGTGAAAGGGGAGAGTACAACAAGTTATAACAAGGATAGGCAACCTATGGCACGCGTGCCAAAGGCGGCACGCGAGCTGGTTTTCAGTGGCACTCACGCTGTCTGGGTCCTGGCCACCAGTCTGGGGGGCTCTTCATTTTAATTTAATTTTAAATGAAGCTTCTTAAACATTTTTAAAACCTTATTTACTTTACATACAACAATAGTTTAGTTATATATTATAGACTTATAGAAAGAGACCTTCTAAAAACATTAAAATGTATTACTGGCACACGAAACTTTAAATGAGAGTGAATAAATGAAGACTCGGCACACCACTTCTGAAAGGTTGCCGACCCCTGGGTTATAAAGGTGAACTCTCAGACTAAAGGGAGGTTATTAGTGGAGTTCCTCAAGGATCAGTCTTGGGACCAACCTTATTTAACATTTTTATTATGACCTTGGCACAAAAAGTGGGTGTGCGTTAATAAAATTAGCAGATGACACAAAGCTGGGAGGTATTGCCAATACCGAGGAGGACCAGAATATCACACAAGAAGAGCTGGATGACCTTGTGAACTGGAGTAATAGAAATGGGATGAAATTGAATAGTGCAAAGTCATGTATTCAGGGACTAACAACAAGAATTTTAGCGATAAGCTGGGGACGTATCAGTTGGAAGTGACAGAGGAGGAGACAGATCTGGGTGTATTGGCTGATCACCTGATCCCTATGAGCTGTCAATGTGATGCAGCCATGAAAAAGGCTAATGCAGTCCTAGGATGCATCAGACGAAATATTTCCAGCAGAGATGGGGATGTGTTAGTACCATTATACAAGGCACTGGTGAGACCTCATCTGGAATATTGTGTGCAGTTCTGGTCTCCCATGTTTAAGATGAATTCAAACTGGTACAGGTGGAGAGAAGGGCGACTAGGATGATCCGAGGAATGGAAAACTGGCCTTGTAAGAGGAGACTCAAAGAGCTTGGCTTATTCAGACTAACCACACGAAGGCTGAAGGGAGATCTGATTGCTCTCTATAAATACATCAGAGGGATAAATACTGGGGAGGGGGAGGAGTTATTTAAGTTAAAGGCAGAGATACGCCCTGGTACTGCGTACCGGCAAGAGCCGGTGCACCGTACCAGGGCGGACCGGCTTCCCCCGGCGGCAATTTAAAGGGCTTGGGACTCCCAGCAGCAGCCCTTTAAATTTCCGCCGGACCCCCACTGTCGGAGTCCTGGGGTAGCGGCGGCAGGACTCAGGCAGTGATTTAAAGGGCCTGGGGCTCCTGCCACTGCTACCGCCCCTGGCCCTTTAAATCGCCGCTGGAGCCCTGCTGCCACTACCCCAAGCCTCTGGCAGCAGGGCTCCGGGAACAATTTAAAGAGTCCAGGGCTCCGGCTGCCACGACCACCCCGGGCCCTTTAAATCATCATGGAGCCCTGGGGTAGCGGCAGTGGGGCTCCGGTGGTTATTTAAAGGGCCCAGGACTCTGTCTGCTGCTACCCTTTGGGGATCTTTAAATCGTCCCCAGAGCTCTGCTGCCAGAGCCCTGGGGTAGCGGCGGTGGAGCTCCGGCAACAAGTTAAAAGGCTGGGGCAGTAGCAGTGGCTGGGAGCCCCAGGCCCTTTAAATCGCCTCCCGAGCCCTGCTGCTGGAGCCCCGGGGGTCCTGGCGGCAGCTAGAGCCACAGGCTCCCCTGTGGTAGCGGCAGCTAGAGCCCCAGGCCCTTTAAATCACCCCTGAACCCCAGGGCTTCCAGCCGCCTCTGCAGCTGGGAGCTCAGGGGGGGATTTAAAGGGCCTGGGACTCTCCACTGCTGCTACCACCGCCCTAGCCCTGGGCCCATTTAAAGGGCCTGGGGATTTAAAGGCCCCGCCTCTTCTGTCTGGAGCGGCCCATGACCAGAAGTGCCAACCTCACAGCAGACTGTCAAAAACAGGGCAGTCCCCCCACCCCCACAAGCTGGTGGTGTGTTCTATAATTACATTTCACCAAGCCAGTAACACACGTAAACTCCTGGATCACGATACGAGCCTTACCATGGAGTCACACACAGTCCCCTTAGACTCTCCAGTCTATCCTGCCACCCAGACAAACTGGCCTCAGTGATAAATGATCACTGACACCAAAAATGACACCACATTCAGGTTGCTTCCAGTCCCAAGAGACCAGTCACCTACCCCAGATCACTTGGTACCCTCGATCCTGCACCAAAGTGATGCCTGTAGTCAATCCTATAATAATTTATCTAAAGGTTTATTAACTAGGAAAAAGCAATAAGAGCGTCATTTACAGGTTAAAGCAAGTGAACAGGTACAACCAATGAGTTACCATCTAACTCCTGAGAGTGACAGAGCTGTCGTGATCTATCGATTCAAAGCATCTTTCGGGGCAGCCCCAGGGGGCAGCCTTTGGGGATCTCTGGCTTCAGTTTCGAGTCTCTGCTCCTTCAGAGTTCAAATAGACACAGAAATGGACAATTTTCCTGTGCCTTTGTTTTATTTCAGGGGTTCTCAAACTGGGGGTCACAAGGTTATTACATGGGGGTTGTGAGCTGTCAGCCCCACATATGGCAGGGCTGACTGCCTGAGTCCCACCAGCCCAGCTCCACCTCCAACCCCGCTCTGCCTCCAACCCCGCTCTGCCTCCAACCCCGCTCTGCCTCCAAAGAAAAGGCACCACACTAGAAGTTCACCCAGAGCGCCAATTTTCCTAAGGCCGGGCCTGGGACTGCGACAGCAGTAGAGGGCTTGATTTATAGGGGGATGGCACTCAGAGGCTTGCTGTGTGAAAGGGGTCATGATACAAAACGCTTGAGAACCACTGTTTTATTTCTTTCGTTCAGGCTAGGTCAACACTTCAGAGTTAGGTCGACGAAGGCAGCTCCCCTCTGTAAGTGTCCATATTACAGGGTTGCTCCCGCCAATATAAGTCACCCACTGCAGACCTAACAACTCCACCTCCATGAGAGACGTAGCGCTTAGGTCGGTGCAGTTAGGGGGGACGCAGTGTCTGTGTAGAAACTGTGTTACTTACATCACCTGTCAGCTCCGCGCAGAGCACACAGCTGCTCGCTCTCCCCCCCACACACACACACCCATATAAGTCGGTGCACACGCTCCGGGGGAGGACACACACCACCAGCAGAAGGACGGTAGCTTGGACATGAAAAACCGCAGTAATCACTGTGGTGGCTGTACATCGATCTAACATAGGTCCACTTAATTGTGTAGTGTAGACATGGCCTCAGCTTCCAAGCCCACAGGTAGCATTTCCCAGGTGTGATAGGGCCATTAACCAATACTTTGTACTGCCATGATTCTTGATGGCCCATCTGATTTTGATGGTTCTTCTGGATGGCTGAGGGGAGTGATTTCCCTGCCTGAGTTCACAAGTTCTGGGCAAACACTTTTAAAGGCCTGGTCTACACTAGGACTTTAATTCGGATTTAGCTGCCTTAATCCGAATTAACCCTTCACCCGTCCACACTACAGAGCCAGTTAATTCGAATTAAAGGGCCCTTTAAATCGATTTCTGTACTCCACCTCGACGAACGGAGTAGAGCCTAAATCGATTTTGTTAATTCGAATTAGGGTTAGTGTGGACGCACACCACCGAATTACTGTGTTTAAGTTAATGGGGTAGTGTGGCCGCACACCACCGAATTAATGTGGTTTAAAACCGAATTAAGGTGCTTAGTGTGGCCGCGCACAATCGAATTTATACAACCTGTTTCCCAAATTCGAATTATCTAAATTCGGATTAATCCTGTAGTGTAGACATACCCAAAGTTATAAAGCAAAACATATTTTCTTATAGCCTGGAATGCCAACCGTGCATGTGAGATTAATGCAGCAGCAACTTCCAAGCATGTCACAGAGTTTAACCCCTAACCACGTTCTTATAAAACTAATCCCTATGTTGAGCAAAGCTAACATATGAGTGACCTGGTCTGGTCTCCATCAATGAGTTTGTGAGTTCCTAGCTAATGCCTGCAGCCTGGGCAAGAGCTGGCATCTGGCCTGCCAGCGTCACAGGAGATGGGCCTACAGGGCAGGGATTGGGTGCGTGGTGGGTGGGTGTAGGCCGGCTGGGCAGGAATGATGTGTGTGGAGGTGGACATAGGCCGGCTGAGTGGGGATGGTGTGTGAGGGGGGTGGATGTAGACCTAAGGGCAGGGGATAGTGTGTGGAGGGGGTATAGGCCTGCTGGGCGGGATGGGATGGCAAAGGCCTACAGAGAATAGGCATAGGTCTAGATGGGTGGGGATGATTTGTGCAGGGGTGGGTGTAGGTCCAGATGGGTGGGGATGATGGGGGGGGGGGGGTAGGCCGGCAGGAATTGGGGGCACCGTTGACATCTCTGTTTGCCCCTGCAGGAGGGCGAGGAGACGACCCTTCCGGAAGCCACCCCTGTCATGGTGTCCCCAGATGCACCCATCGTCCCCACTGATGATTACTTCTCCCTGATCAATCGCATCCATGGGCGCCAGTTGGACAGCACCAGCGCCAAACCCAAGAGCCCCCCACCCAGTGCTAGCCAAACCTAGCTGTCAGGACCCCAGCTCCCCCAGACCCAGTGTCTGGGACCCCCCAACATCTCCCAGACCCCACCTCCCCAGACCTAGTGTCCAGGACCCTCAACCTTTGCCAGACCCAGCATCTGGGACCCCCCAAAACCATCCAAACCCCACATCCAAGCCACCCTAAACCTAGCCCCCCCTCTACCCCTAGACAACCACCCTAGACACAGCATTCCCAGCCCCCTGAACTCCTCCAACCCCACCAGATATAGCACCCACTCCCAACTCTCCCCACACCCAGTGCTCTGACAACCTCCAACCCTACTCACACCAAGTCCCCATGACACCCTCACTAACCTCCGGACCTTGTGCTCAAGACCCTCCTGCCCCCATCCCACCAAGACCCAGCTCCCAGGACCCCCTCAAACCAGCACCCCAAGCACTCGCCTAAACCCACTCAGACCCAGCACCCAGAATGCCCCCCAAGGCCCCAACTCCTCACCACATCCAGCATCCCAATCACACCTAGTACGTCCCCTGAACCCAGCACCCCCACCCAACCCCATCCAGGCACCCTGACAGCTGCCTGCCTCCAACCCCACCCAGACCAAGCACCTGGGACACACACACCATCACCCTACTCAGAGCCAGCAGTCCAGGGGGAAGGGAGCACCCCTCCAACCCACCTACACCTAGCACCCTGGGTCACCCCTCCACCTGGGATCTGAGCAGATCTAGTGCAGGTCTCCGCTCTCCTCAGGCCAAGTGCCCCAACACCCCCAAACTTGCCCAGATCTACTGTCCCAGACCCCCTCACTCTGTCCCCAGCCAGGGCACACTTACACCCACAGCCCCTGAGACAGGATCTCCTGTGACCACTGGAAGGGACAGGCAGCCAGGGCATGAATACAAGAGGCTACAAGGTATAACTCCCCCCACCCCCAATATTTGGAGCAGGGACTGTGGGAATGGGGCAGCTGCCATGGGGGAGTGGGGCCAGCCTGTTCCATCCCTGCCTCCACTGTCAGCAGGGACCAGGGAGGCATTTGGCTTCATCACTTGACCCCGCCCCCCAATCCACATTCCCTGCGTCTGGAGGCAGAAGGGGCCCAGTGAGTGCAAGGGGTGCTCTCTTCCCCCTGGGGTCCCCAGCCCCTCTGAGTGCGGCCTGTCCCACCCAGGCTCATGTGGGACTAGAGAATCCACCCATTCCCAGATCCCCTCCCCATCAGGTTGCACGTACCCCCTTCCCCTGCCCCACTCATATAGGGATAGGACCAGGGGCTGAGTGATTTCAGGGGGTCTTCCCCACAGGGACCAAGGTTGCAGGTCCCCTGGGCCCCCCACCGCTTTGCTGTTTGTGGCCCTGTTCTTTGTGTGTGATCCCACCTCCTGGCATGCAACTGCAATAAAAGGAGCTTTCGTAAGAGCAGGCATGTGCCGGGCGCTCATTGGGGGCATCGCAGTGTGTGGGCGGGGGTGGCCAGAGCAGAGCTGGGGACTCCCACAAACGGGACATGGGGTGGGGGAGGGTGAGTTCTGCCTACAGGCCCAGTTCCCGGAGTCCTAGGATTATGGGCAAATCACAGCTGTCACTTTAAGCAAGTATCAGAGGGGTAGCTGTGTTAGTCTGAATCTGTAAAAAGCAACAGAGGGTCCTGTGGCACCTTTAAGACTAACAGAAGTATTGGAGCATAAGCTTTCGTGGGTGAATGCCCACTTCATCAGATGCAAGTAATGGAAATTTCCAGAGGCAGGTATAAATCAGTATGGAGATAACGAGGTTAGTTCAATCAGGGAGGGTGAGGTGCTCTGCTAGCAGTTGAGGTGTGAACACCAAGGGAGGAGAAACTGCTTCTGTAGTTGGATAGCCATTCACAGTCTTTGTTTAATCCTGATCTGATGGTGTCAAATTTGCAAATGAACTGGAGCTCAGCAGTTTCTCTTTGGAGTCTGGTCCTGAAGTTTTTTTGCTGTAAGATGGCTACCTTTACATCTGCTATTGTGTGGCCTGGGAGGTTGAAGAACACTTCAAGCAAGTGTTACTTTAAGCAAGACACTTTTTAGCTCTTGTGGGGGCACTGGGGGTGTCCCAGGTTCTAGGTCTGGGTGGGGTTGGGGGGAGATTTGCAGGGGCTAAGCCTGGGTGGGTTTGGGGGGGGAGGTTGGCGGGTGATAGGTCTGGAGGGGGACTTGGGGGGGGGAGGTTCCTGGGTGCTTGGTCAAGGTGGGGTTGGGGGGTCCCCAGGCACCAAAGCTTGAAAAGCTTGCGCCAGCACAGCCTAAGGCAGAGAGCAAGTGAGAACCAAGCTGGAGTCACTTATGGGGAAGGGGGTCTCGGGCT
>NW_020694614.1:0-2603 GCF_002925995.2 Terrapene triunguis
CTTCTCCACCTTTCCTGGAAGGTGGCATTCCTGGTAGCCATCACCTCGGCCAAAAAGGTATCTGAGCTGAGGGCACTCACTTCGGAGCCACCATATACAGTGTTTCATAAAGACAAGGTGCAGCTCCGTCCACACCCCAAGTTCCTCCCAAAGGTGGTCTCACAATTCTATCTAGGAATTTGTCTGCCGGTGTTTTTTCCCAAACCCCATGCGGATCCGAGTCACCGCAGCCTGCACGCCCTGGATGTCTGTCGAGCGATGGCGTTCTACTTGGAGCGCACCAAGCCCTTTCGTAAATCCACACAGCTGTTCGTGGCTATGACTGAGAGGATGAGGGGCCTCCCAGTGTCGGCGCAGCGAATCTCCTCCTGGATTACGGACTGCATTCGGGCGTGTTATGACCTCGCAGGTGTTCTGGCCCCGGTGGTCACGGCCCACTCGACCGGGGTGCAAGCAGCTTCAGCAGCTTTCCTGGCACAGGTCCCAATCCAGGAGATCTGCAGAGCAGCCACGTCGGTGCATACCTTCACAACCCACTACGCGGTCAACCAGCAGGCCCGAGAGGACGCGGTGGTTGGTGGGACGGTCCTCCGATCACTTTTCCGTGACTCCTACCCTCCTCCAAAGGTAAGCTTGTAATTCATCTAATGTGGAATGGACGTGAACAAGCACTCGAAGAAGAAAAAACAGTTACTTACTTTTTTGTAACTATTGTTCTTTGAGATGTGTTGTTCACGTCCATTCCACCACCTGCCCTCCTATCCCTCTATCGGAGTCACCAGCAAGAAGGAACTGGAGGGGGTTGGGCCAGCAGGGATATATATGCACGGCGCAGTGGTGCCACTCAGGCGGGGGCCCCACTGGCCCGACAGGTGCCGCTAAGGGAAAAGTTTCTGACGCTCGTGCACGCGGCGCGCACACACCTAATGTGGAATGGACGTGAACAACATATCTCGAAGAACAACAGTTACGAAAAGGTAGGTAACTGTTTTTTCTGTTTCCAGCCTGCTAATCCAGTTACCTCTCTCATCCTGTCTTCTAAGAAATAAGGCCTCACCCATGTCATGCCAGGTCTACAATCGATCCTTTGTTCCACAACCAGTATCAAGTTGAAATAAGAATCACCTTTTCCCACAAGGTGTGAAGTTAGTGGCATACATGGAACATTTATCTCTCCACTTTCCTTCATTGCTGCTGAATATTGTGAAATAAGCTCTGATCCCTAGATGCAACCCGAGCAAGCCCTTACAGTCCAATCTATTTTCCTGCTCTCTCCCAGCTCTGGTCTTAATAACAGGCACAGGCTCCAGTGGAACAGCCAGACAGGGCTGGGACAGTCTAGTCTGTGAAACTGCCCAACTATACAACTAGCTGAGAAATTGGGGCAAGTGTAATGAACCCTCAACCTAGCAGCATTAATTTACCAGCAGCTTAAGGGCTCACCTATCCTAATGGTGGAGATCAGTCAAGTGAGAGTGTAGTGGTAGTTGTGGTTAACTCTTATAAAATGTGTATATATATATATATATATATATATAAAATATATATGTATATATATATAATTATAAAATATATAAAATGCTGTGAAATCTGCAAATGAAAATGAGCTAGGTGTTAGTATCCAGAAAAGCAATTACCTCCCCCTTTTTTTTATAATATGAGCTGTTACCCAAAATGTGGGGCCTTGTGAGTTTTTTCTGTTAAAAAGGAGAAATTTATCACTCAACTGTTTCTTTGATGCAATCCTTATTTACAAAGAATGTACACAGTCCTGTTTCCTTGAACACAGGAGGAATCAAACAGGAGCTCCAAGCCGTCTTTCCAGTCAACAAGTGAAATCAAAGCTATCAGTGGTTCTGTGCCTATCTGGTGCTTGCTTGCTCCCTTTTTCTCTCTAATTTTCTGGTGTTTCTGGAGAACAAGTGATCACCATTCTCTTTAAAATAACTCTTATGATATTTGAAGCCTGTTATTAGCTATTAGTTATTGAAACCCCCTCAGTCTCCTTTTCCCAAGACTAAACATGCCATTTTTTCTAGTTTCGGGTTTTCTAAACCTTTTATCATTTTTGTTGCTTTCCTCTGAACTCTCCAAATGGTCTCTATCTTTCCTACAGTGTGGTGTCCAGCACTAGACATAGCACAGCTGAGGCCTCACTTGTGCTGAGTAGAGAGGGATAATTACCTCCTGTGTCTTTCATACAACACTTCTGTTAATACACCCCAGAATGATATTAGCCTTTTCAGCAACTGCATCACATTTAACTCATATTCAATGTTCACTATAACGTCCAGATCCTTTTCAGTAATACTACCATCTAGCCAGTAATTCCCTGATTTGTAACTGAACATTTGATTTTTCCCTAAGTGTAGTACTTTAAACTTGTCTTGTTGACCAATTCTCCAATTTATCAAGGTGGTTTTAAATTCTTATCCTGTCCTCCGAAGTGCTTGCAAGCCCATTCAGCTTGGCATCATCCAGAAATTTTATAAGCATTCTCCACTCCATTATTTAAGTCATTAATTAAAATATTAAACACCACTAGACCCAGAAAAGACCCTTTGGGATCTCACTAGATATGTCCTCTCAGTTTGACAGCTAAC
>NW_020694615.1:0-5912 GCF_002925995.2 Terrapene triunguis
ACTCGCTGTGATCTCAGTGAAACCAATATCCCCATCGTTATTGCAGCTTGCTGTGTGCTCCACAATCTGTGTGAGAGCAAGGGGGAGACCTTTATGGCGGGGTGGGAGGTTGAGGCAAATAGCCTGGCTGCTGATTACGTCCAGCCAGACAGCCGGGCCATTAGAAGATCCCAGCGGGACGCCCTGTGCATCCGGGAGGCTTTGAAAGCTAGGTTCCTGAGTGAGCAGGGCAACCAGTGACTTTTCAGTTTGTGGACAGAGAAGCTGAACCTGCCCCCGTTTCTTTACCCAGTTCATTTTGACTATCCTCTCCAGTTACATACCCCCTTCACCCCCTTCCCCTTCCCAAAAAATAAAATCATTTCGATTTTGTTAATGAACACCGTTGTCTGTGTTGCTGTTTTCGCGGGAATATTTTAAACCGGGGACGCAGACTGTGGCGGGGGGCGGGTTCAGTGTTCTGATGCAAATGATGCTTCTAAACTCCCGGAATGCCAGGCTCCGCACTGGTGGACTGGTTATTTCAATGGAGAACATGAAAAACACCTCCCAGACTGACCAGGGTAACCAGTGACTGCACTGTGTATGTGTCCTGATGCTGGACCTGACACCGCCTCTGTACCCTGCTAAAGGTCACTGTCCTGCCCAATTACCAAGCCCCTTCCCCCCCTCCAGACAGACTCTCCCTCAAAAGAACCTGACTGAAACAGTAATGGAGAGAAACAAACATTTTATTGCGAACCAGACATGAAACGTGGGGTGTGAAACTTGGACGGGGGCTTCTGTGAGGTGGGTGGGAAAGGACTTATGAAATTTTGGGGAATGTCAGCCTTCTAGTGCTAGAGCAGTCTGCAGGGGTTGACTGAAAGTTTTAACGGCCCTTGCCGCCCCTCCTTCTTTGGAGTTTGGGTGAGGGTGGTGTGGGACTTGGTGGTGGGTGAGGGCGGTTACAGATAGACTGCAGCGGGGCTCTGTCCTCCTGCCTCCGGTCTTGCAGAACATCCACAAGGCGCCGGAGCGTGTCCGTTTGCTCCCTCATTAGTCCAAGCAGCTTTTCAGTAGCCTGTTGGTCCTCCTGACGCCACCTCTCCTCCCGTTCCATGACTGCTCGGTGCATTTGTGACAAGTTCTCCCTCCACTGTGTCTGCTGGGCTGCCTGGGCTCGGGAGCAGTCCATTAGTTCTGAGAACATGTCTTCACGCGTCTTCTTCTTCCTCCGCCTAATCTGCGCTAGCCTCTGGGAGTGTGCTGACAGGCTGGGTTGGGAGACAGTCGCAGATGTGTCTGTGTGAATTGTGAAAAGGGAGTGAATTCCTGAGACAGATAAATGAAATTGTATACAAAGAACCTAGTCTTTCTCTGTGAACAAGACCATGCACTGCACCTCTCACATGCGCACTCAGGACAAGGTCGAATTTTCGGCCGTCGCCTTCAGTGCCTGTGGACTTGCGGAGGTCTTGGAGTGATCTGAGAAGCGTGGCTGGAGACCTGAACTTCTGGAGCGGGCAATAATGGTAAGCCGCAGACTTGTGGCTGCTTAAAACTCCAGCAGTAGCACTGGCCTCCTTTCACATTGAAAGCAATGCCAGTCTCTGCTGCCAGCAATCAGGACAGCATCAACTCTGCCCCTGTCCCACCCCCTCGCGGCTGTCCCAGGGAAAGATCCCTGTATGCTGCCCCTCTCCCTCCACCGCGTGGCTGTAAAGCAGTCCCAATACTAACATTCCCCTCCCTAATTCAAAGCAGGGCGTCATGAGCGACATCACCCTTCTGAGGATCCCGGACACCCAGAGAGAACGCATGCTGCGGGAAAGCATGCAGAAACCGGGGCCGTATGCCGCCATGCTATGTCGGGCCATGATCCCCGAGTACCTGATTGTGGCATGGAGGGGACATGTCTGCTACCACGGAGGGCCCACTAAGATCGCCCTACCCCGGAACCTGATCAACAGGCTTGAGCTCTACCTCCACGAGACCTACGAGGAGTTCTCCTACGAGGATTTCTCGTCGATCCCCGGCCACATTGACCGGATTTTCGCGTAGGTGCACTGGGACTTTGGAGTGGAGCGTCTTGGGCCTGGGAATCATGTAGTAACGGACATTGTGAAAATTTTTTAAAACACTTGGGACTAAATTGAGAAGAGCCCAAGACAGAGAAATCATGAAAACCCATTTGTTACCTTTGTAAATATTCCTGTTTTGTACCTGATTATTTTTTTACTAGTTTACAGAACTTTTATAAATGTACATTGTTAATAGTATAAATATTACCGTTCTGTTTTAAATAAATGTTTACATGTTTACAGCACTTACTGCTTGATCCTTCCCCTGATTCTGTGTCCGGGGTAAGGGATGGGGACGGTTGGTACGGGATCTCGGTAAGGGTGATGAAGAGCTCCTGGCTGTCGGGGAAATCAGCGGTGCCAGCGCTGTCGACTGCCTCGTCCTCCTCATCTCCTTCTTCATCTTCCCCGTCCGCTGTCATGTCCGACGAGGAACCGGCCGCGGACATGATCCCATCCTCGGAGTCCACGGTCAGGGGTGGGGTAGTGGTGGCGGCCGCTCCCAGGATGGAATGCAGTGCCTCGTAGAAACGGGATGTGTGGGGCTGGGATCCGGAGCGTCCGTTAGCCTCTTTGGTTTTTTGGTAGCCTTGTCTCAGCTCCTTGATTTTCACGCGGCACTGCGTTGCATCCCGGCTGTAGCCTCTCTCTGCCATGGCTTTGGAGATCTTCTCGTAGATCTTAGCATTCCTTCTTTTGGAGCGCAGCTCTGAAAGCACGGACTCATCGCCCCACACTGCGATGAGATCCAAGACTTCCCGATCAGTCCATGCTGGGGCCCTCTTTCTATTAGATTGCACGGCCATCTCTGCTGGAGAGCTCTGCATAGTTGCCACTGCTGCTGAGCTCCCCTCGATGTCCAAAGAGGAACTGAGATTCAAACTGCCCAGACAGGAAAATGAAAATGAATTCAAATTTTCCCGGGGGTGTGGCTGGTCAGAGCATCCGAGCTCTGACTGCAGTCCAGAGCGTCAACAGAGTGGTGCACTGTGGGATAGCTCCCGGAGCTATTACCGTCGATTTCCATCCACACCTAGCCTAATTCGATATGGCCATGTCGAATTTAGCGCTAATCCTCTCGTTGGGGAGGATTACAGAAATCGATTTAAAGAGAGCTTTATGTCGAACTAAATGGCTTCCTGGTGTGGACGGGTGCAGGGTTAATTCGATATAACGGCGCTAAAGTCGACATAAAAGCCTAGTGTAGACCAGGCCTCAGACTGATTACATATCAGTTGTGACTGATCTGGGAATTGAAGCAGATCTCCTGAGTCCAAGTCCAGTGCCCTAACCACAAGACCAAGAAATGTGGTGGATTCTTCATAACACAGAGTCTTTAAGATCAAGCTTTGGATGTCTTTCTAAAAAATATATTATAGCGCAACAAGATATGGGCTTAGAGCTGGATTTACTGAGTGAGGTTCTCTGACCCCTCTCATGCAAGAGCCCAGACTAGATTGGGGTTCTCAACCTTTTTCTTTCAGAGGCCCTACAACATGCTATAAAAACTCCACAGCCCACATGCACCACCACAACTGGTTTTCTGCATATAAATGCCAGGGCCAGCTCAGGCAGCCCTGGATCCCTGAGAACCACTAAACTAGATGACCATAAAATCCTTTCTGATCTTAAAATCTATAACCAGCCTTCCACTCAACATGTAGCAGTATACTGAAGGGTGTGGGTGCAGTCTGCACAGGGTGAAGTACCAAGGAATATATCTATGTAAGGAGAAGTCAGAGTATCATTGTAAAAAGATGGGGAAAAATTCTTTGCTTAACTATGCTATGCCATCAAGCCTGTGCAATAGCCAGTAGGGCAGACAGGCAAGAGAAGGATGGCAGCCAGGAATAGACAGGGCTAATGGCAATCTGCCACATTTTATCATGGAAAAGGTACAGCAGACTCACAAAAATGAGAGAAAAGAGATCATAAGAGCATGGCCAATGTGTGAAAATGTCACTATTTTGTACTACATACAAACAAGCAATGTGTGATGCTAAGAAATGGCTCCAGTAGGAATGGGTAGAGAAGAACAGCCAGAATATGACATAAACCATGTTTACAGGCAGCATTACTGGTAACCTAGCAAGCAGTGGCTCACTGACAACCCCTCCTTTGGCCTGCTCTCCAGGCAGCAGGAATTGTGGCACTTATTTTAGAGTCAAGTCTTTCTGCTTTCAGTTTAAGCTTCTCTTTGGACTTTTGCAGTATATGCATTGCAGGGGTGGAACATGCCAACTGACTCTGCTTTAGATCCTGCGAACAATTCACTTATGTCCACATAACCACTTTCTCTAGGCTTCTAAATACATGCTGAGGTACCTAAACGTGTCAGCTTGACATTCAGAGATGGGCAGCAAATGCCATTGAAGTCAGGGGGAGCTGCAGGTGCTTACCACCTGGGGGAGGAGGGGAGGGGACGTATCAGGCCACTTTTATTCTGGAGCTGAAACTTGAATTTGAAAATTTTGGTCCAAGAGCAAACAATTGTTCAAGCTTAGCTTTTCCCCAATAAATTCTTCATACACACTCAAAACATAATCAAACTATTTCTCCAAAAATCTGGGGAGGAAGAAAGAGAGAGAGAGATTGTTCTTATTATTCCTATTTTTAAATCTTGGGAGGAACTCTTAGGGGGATATATAAGGAGAAAGCTGAACAAGAACTCTTGAGTGTAAGTGACTATGCAGTCAATATTTTCCCATTGAAACTAGTAATAGATGAACCTCCAAAGATATAGGGTTTGATCAGAATAGGTTTAACCAAGTCTTTTTATTTTTCCCTTCTCCACCTTTTCTTCCTGTATTCTGACTCCTGTTAACCTCAGAAGTATCCCAGAATGCATTGCTTCCTGTTTTCATTAAGATTTCATGTTATTGGCTGGCAGTACCCAGTGTAGCAAAGATACTCTCTAGGATCCTCAGACTGACTGCAGTAAAAATATCAGTGCTGTTAAAAATCCATGGCAGGGAGGCGAAATCATCACTTTTTCTCAAAATTTCAAATTCTGAAAAAACGTTGACAAACTATAAAAAGTAGTAAGCCTTTTAAGGATCACAAAGAGTAAACTTGTTGCTTAAATGAGAATGTTCACACCTAAAGAAGAGCTGAAACACAGTTCAATATTTAGACCAGGGGTGGGCAAACTTTTTGGCCCGAGGGCCACATCGAGGTTGCACAACTGTATGGAGGGCTGGGTAGGGAAGGTTGTGCCTCCCCAAACAGCCTGGTCCCCGCCTCCTATCTGACCCCTCCCACTTCCCGCCCCCTGACTGTCCCCCTCAGAACCTCCAACCCATCCAATCCCCCCCGCTCCTTGTCCCCTGACTGTCTCCTCCTGGGACCCCGGCCCCTATCCAACCCCCCTGCTCCCTGTCCCCTGACTGCCCTCCCAACCCCTATCCCCCCCCCCGCCTCCTGACAGCCCCCCCCCCGGGACTCCCACTCCCAACCCTCCCTGTTCCCCATCCCCTGACCGCCCCCCCAGAACCTCTGCCCCCTCCAACTGCCCCCTCCTCCCTGACTGTCCCCCAGAAACCCCCACTCCCTTACCCCCCCCCCCCCCCCCCAGGGTTACCATACGTCCGTTTTTTCCCGGACATGTCCGACTTTTCAGCAATCAAACCCCCGTCCGGGGGGAACTGCCGAAAAGCCAAACATGTCCGGGAAAATGCCGACGGGGCACTTCCTCTCCCAGGGCTGCTCTGCTCCGCTCCTCCCCTCTCAGACTTTAAGAGCCGGGCTGCCCGAGCCAGCGCTACCGGCTTCGGGCAGCCCCCCCTGCCTCCGGACCCCGAGCCCCCGGCCAGGCACTTCTCCTACCCGGCTCCAGCTGCTCTGCTCCGG
>NW_020694616.1:0-5698 GCF_002925995.2 Terrapene triunguis
ACTATGGTAAATTTAAGGCACTGGTTTTGAAACAGTTTCAAGTTACATCTGAAACCTACAGGGTTAAATTCAGGAGTCTTAAGAGGGGATGTGGATTAAATAATGTGGCTTATGCCAACAAAATGAGAGATTTGGTAGATAAATGGGTCAGGGGGAAAGGCATTACAAGCTTTGAGGGGATGTGTGATCTTGTTATTCAGGAACACTTCCTGAATACGTGCAGTGATGATGTAAAGCAGTATTTGTGGGACAAAAAGGTAAATGCAGTGGGTGAGTTAGCTGGGTATGCAGACTCTTATGAGCAAGCACAAGCTGCAATCAAACATAAACCACTGGCAGAGGGGTATAAGGTTGGGGGAAAGCAGAATCACCATTTTGCCCCTGGGAAAAAGGAGGCTGGGCGGTCACCTCCCCATTCCCCTGGTACTCGTCCCAAATTTCCTGTGCAAGCAGAGGAGCCCAAAAGGTGCTATTATTGTAAGTCCACTGAGAACCTGAGGAATAAGTGTCCCTTGCTGAGTGGAAACAGGCAACAAGTAACAGATGAAGCTGCTGCTTCTCAGAGTCAGGCTGTGGCCTCTTTCCACACAGGATTTGTAAAGCTTGCCTCCACACAACCAAGCAGTGAGCATATGCATGCTGTTAAAATTCATGGTGCGGTGTTTCTGGGATTAAGGGACACGGGTGCTGAGATTTCTGTGGTCAGGAGGGACCTGATCCAGGAGAAGATTTTGTTGCCAGGTAAAATGGCAGAATTAGAGCTGGTGGGGGGTTACAAAGTCCTTGCACCTTTAGCTAAAGTACACATGCAGACTCGGGATTTGTAGGCTGAACTGACTGTCACAACGGTGGTGCACAATTTTGCACCATTTCTACTGGGGAATGATTTCTTTAATGTGGCAGAATCTGTCCCAGGGTTGGTTAGCCATGAGAAGGAATCTTGTGCTAAAAGCCCGGGGGCTGTGTGTGAAGTCACATGGACTGCAGGGGGAGTAGGAAGGTGTCTCTTAGGGTATGTCTACACTACGAAATTAGGTCGAATTTATAGAAGCCGGTTTTATAGAAATCGGTTTTATACAGTCGATTGTGTGTGTGCCCACATAAAATGCTCTAAGTGCATTAAGTCGGCGGACCGCGTCCACAGTACCGAGGCTAGCATCGATTTCCGGAGCGCTGCACTGTGGGTAGCTATCCCACAGTTCCCGCAGTCTCCGCCGCCCATTGGAATTCTGGATTGAGATCCCAATGCCTGATGATGCAAAAACAGTGTTGCCGGGGGTTTTGGGTACATGTCATCAGGCCCCTCCCCCTCTGTCAGAGCAACGGCAGACAATCGATTCACGCCTTTTTACCTGGGTTACCTGTGCAGACAACATGGAGCCCACTCAGCTCAGCTCAGCTCACCATCACCATATGTCATCTGGGTGCCGGCAGACGTGGTACTGCATTGCTACACAGCAGCAGCTAATTGCCTTTTGGCAGTGGATGGTGTATTACGACTGGTATCCGTTGTCATCGTACTCCTCGGTGAGTTCGGTCAGAGGCACCTGGGCAGACATGTTTTGTCTCCTGGAGATGCAGTCCTGCCGGCAGTCCTTTTGAACAGTCTTGACAATGATGGCTAGCAGTCGTAATACAGCATCTTCTGCCAAGCACCCAGAAGATGCCGATGGCTATCAGTCATGCTGCACTGTCTGCTGCCAGCCTAAGATGTAAAAAATAGATGGAACAGATTTGTTCTGTATTCATTTGCTTCCCCCTCCCTCCGTGAAATCAACGGCCTGCTAAACCCAGGGTTTTGAGTTCAATCTTTGGGGGGGGCCATTCTGTGGGACTGTTGTTTGTGTTTCTCCCTGATGCACAGCCACCTTTGTTGATTTTAATTCCATGTAAGCCATGTCGTCACTCGCCCCTCCCTCCCTCCGTCAGACAATAGTTTCGCGCCTTTTTTCAGCCCAGATGCCATAGCACTGGGATCATGGAGCCCGCTCAGATCACCACGGCAATTATGAGCACTATGAACACCACACGCATTGTCCTTGAGTATATGCAGAGCCAGAACATGCCAAAGCAAAACAAGGCGAGGAGGAGATTGCAGCGATTGCAGCGCGGTGACGAGAGTGATGAGGAAATTGACATAGACATAGACCTCTCACAAATACAGACCCCAGCAATGTGCAAATCATGGTGTTACTGGGGCAGGTTCATGCCATGGAATGCCAATTCTGGGCCCGGGAAACAAGCACAGACTGGTGGGACTGCATCGTGTTGCAGGTGTGGGATGATTCCCAGTGGCTGCGAAACTTTCACATGCGTAAGGGCACTTTCATGGAACTTTGTGACTTGCTTTCCCTTGCCCTGAAGCACCAGAATACCAGGATGAGAGCAGCCCTCACAGTTGAGAACTGAGTGGCGATAGCCCTGTGGAAGCTTGCAACGCCAGACAGCTACCGGTCAGTCAGGAATCAATTTGGAGTGGGCAAATCTACTGTGGGGGCTGCTGTGATCCAAGTAGCCAACGCAATCAAAGACCTGCTGATATCAAGGGTAGTGACTCTGGGAAACGTGCAGGTCATAGTGGATGGCTTTGCTGCAATGGGATTCCCAAACTGTGGTGGGGCGATAGACGGAACCCATATCCCTATCTTGTCACCGGAGCACCAAGCCACTGAGTACATAAACCGCAAGGGGTACTTTTCAGTGCTGCTGCAAGCCCTGATGGATCACAAGGGATGTTTCACTAACATCAACGTGGGATGGCCAGGAAAGGTACATGATGCTTGCATCTTCAGGAACTCTGGTCTGTTTCAAAAGCTGGAGGAAGGGACTTTCTTCCCAGACCAGAAAATAACCGTTGGGGATGTTGAAATGCCTATCGTTATCCTTGGGGACCCAGCCTACCCCTTAATGCCATGGCTCATGAAGCAGTACACAGGCGGCATGGACAGTAGTCAGGACCTGTTCAACTATAGGCTGAGCAAGTGCCAAATGATGGTAGAATGTGCATTTGGACGTTTAAAAGTGCGCTGGCGCAGTTTACTGACTCGGATAGACGTCAGCGAAGCCAATATTCCAATTGTTATTGCTGCTTGCTGTGCGCTCCACAATATCTGTGAGAGTAAGGAGGAGACATTTATGGCGGGGTGGGAGGTTGAGGCAAATCGCCTGGCCGCTGATTAGGCGCAGCCAGACACCAGGGCAGTTAGAAGAGTACAGCAGGGCATGGTGCGCATCAGAGAAGCTTTGAAAACCAGTTTTGTGATTGGCCAGGCTACGGTGTGAAACTTCTGTTTGTTTCTCCTTGATGAACCCTTCCCCCTCCCCGGTTCACGCTACTTCCCTGTAAACTAACCACCCTCCCCTCCCCCCTTCGAGCACCGCTTGCAGAGGCAATAAAGTCATTGTTACTTCACATTCATGCATTCTTTATTAATTCATCACTCAACTAGGGGGATAACTGCCAAGGTAGCCCGGGAGGGGTGGGGGAGGAGAGAAGGAAAAGGACACACTGCAGTTTAAAACTTTAAAACTTTAACACTTATTGAAGGCCAGCCTTCTGATGCTTGGGCAATCATCTGGGGTGTAGTGGCTGGGTGGCCGGAGGCCCCCCCCCCCCATTGCGTTCTTGGGCGTCTCGATGAGGAGGCAATGTAACTTGGGGAGGAGGGCTGTTGGTTACACAGGCGGTCTCTGCTCCTGCTGCCTTTCCTGCAGCTCAACCATACACTGGAGCATTTCAGTTTGACGCTCCAGCAGCCGGAGCATCGACTCTTGCCTTCTGTCAGCAATCTGACGCCACCTATCCTCTTCAGCCCACCACTTGCTCTCTTCAGCCCGCGATTCAGCCCGCCACCTCTCCTCTCATTCATATTGTGCTTTTTTGCACTCTGACGTTGACTGCCTCCACGCATTCTGCTGTGCTCTGTCAGCGTGGGAGGACATCTGGAGCTCCGTGAACATATCATCCCGAGTCCGCCGTTTTCTCCTTCTAATCGTCGCTAGCCTCTGTGAAAGAGAAACATTTGCAGCTGGTGGAGGAGAAGAGAGAGGTGGTTAAAAAATACACATTTTAGAGAACAATGGGTACACTCTTTCACGTTAAATTTTGCTTTTCACATTACACAGCACATGTGCTTTTGTTACAAGGTCGCATTTTTCCTCTTATATTGAGGGCCTGCCGGTTTGGTGTGAGAGATCACTCACGCAGTGCCAGGCAACAGATTTCGGCTTGCAGGCAGTCATGGTAAGCCACAGTCTTTCGATTTTTTTAACCTTCATAACATGTGGGAATGGTTTCAAACAGCAGCACCCTCATTTCCCATACCAAGCACCCATTGGGTTGGCCATTTAAAATGGGTTTGCAATGTAAAAGGAGGGGCTGCAGTTTCCGGGTTAACATGCAGCACAAACCCAACTACCCCCCCCCCCACACACACACACACAATTCTCTGGGATGATCACTTCACCCCTCCCCCACCACCGCGTGGCTAGCAGCGGGGAATATTTCTGTTCAGCCGAGCAGGAATGGGCACCTCTGAATGTCCCCTTAATAAAATCACCCCATTTCAACCAGGTGACCATGAATGATATCACTCTCCTGAGGATAACAAAGAGCGATAAGGAATGGATGTTGTCTGCATGCCAGCAAACGCCGGGACCATACGCTGCCATGCTTTGTTATGCAATGATTCCAGACTATGTGCTACTGGCCTGGCGTGGTAAAGTGTCCTACCATGGCGAACGGGATAAGGCAGCCCTCCCCAGAAACTTTTTGCAAAGGCTTTGGGAGTACATGAATGAGAGCTTTCTGGAGATGTCCCTGGAGGATTTCCGCTCCATCCCCATACATGTTAACAGACTTTTCCAGTAGCTGTGCTGGCCGCGATTGCCAGGGCAAATTAATCATTAATCATTAAACACGCTTGCTTTTAAACCATGTGTAATATTTACAAAGGTACACTCACCAGAGGTTCCTTGTGTGCCCTCAGCGTCTGGGAGCACACCTTGGGTGAGTTCGGGGGTTACTGGTTCCAGGTCCAGGGTGATAAACATATCCTGGCTGTTGGGGAAACTGGTTTCTCCACTTCCTTGCTGTGACCTATCTTCATTGTCTTCATCATCATCTTCCTCGTACCCCGAACCCGCTTCCCTGTTGCGTGATTCTCCATTGATGGAGTCAAAGCACATGGTTGGGGTAGTGGTGGCTGCACCCCCTAGCATGGCATGCAGCTCCGCGTAGAAGCGGCATGTTTGCGGCTCTGCCCTGGACCTTCCATTTGCCTCTCTGGCTTTGCGGTAGGCTTGCCTTAGCTCCTTAATTTTCACGTGGCACTGCTGTGCGTCCCTGTTATGGCCTCTGTCCTTCATGGCCTTTGAGACTTTTTCTAATATTTTGCCATTTCGTTTACTGCTACGGAGTTCAGCTAGCACTGATTCATCTCCCCATATGGCGAGCAGATCCCGTACCTCCCGTTCGATCCATGCTGGAGCTCTTTTGCGATCCTGGGACTCCATCATGGTTACCTGTGCTGATGAGCTCTGCGTGGTCACCTGTGCTCTCCACGCTGGGCAAACAGGAAATGAAATTCAAAAGTTCGCAGGGCTTTTCCTGTCTACCTGGTCAGTGCATCTGAGTTGAGAGTGCTGTCCAGAGCGGTCACAATGAAGCACTGTGGGATAGCTCCCGGAGGCCAATAAC
>NW_020694617.1:0-2816 GCF_002925995.2 Terrapene triunguis
AGTGTTTTCCCAAATTAACGCCGAGTTACTTCCCTCCTTTTATGAAAGGTTTCTTTTCTACAGTCAGACTCTGTGCTTACGAATGGGGAAGTATTGCCTCTCAGAGGTGCCCAGGGGTGGTGTGTAAATGTCCCAGGTTACTGGGTGGGGGCTCGAGCTGGTTCTGTGTTGTACCAATGGAAAGGAACCCCTAGATATTGAACCCTGTCCTGGTTGCTACTGGCAGCACCTGGCAGAAGGGCTACATATGGTTATATAGTACAATATATGTACATTTCATTGTCTGACAAGTAAAATGGGTTGCAAATTAATAGCTTTCCTGACAAAGAGAATTTTGAGTCAAAAGACGTGTTGACAGACTACAGAATCACACAAACATTTGTCAAAAAACAACAAAGAAAGGAAGATATGTGTCCAACTCAAATGCTTCCCAAAGTAAGTGACCTGCTTCCCAATCCCAGTTGTGTAAAAGTCATGAGTGGTTTAAAATCATGAGATATTCCAAATACACATTTTGATTCCTTCCCGTTTGCCATCTGGTTTTGAACCTTCACTGTACATTTTGAACACATTTTCAAGCTTTTCTCGAGAACCAGGAAGGCTAAAAATTTACCTTGAAAAAGAAAAAAGAAAGAAAAAGAAAGCACGCTGAGAGTTTCATACAGTAACTCAAGAAGCTGAGCCTTTAAGAACGCAGTGTGAGATTCTTGATAAAATTGAATTGGCCGCACTGCAGGTGGGTCTCCACTAGTTTTTTGGACATGCGCAAGTAAAGGAGTCTGGCGGAAGGGGAAGAATGACATTGTTGGCATCACTGAAACTTGGTGGGATAATACACATGATTGGAATGTTGGTGTGGATGGATATAGCTTGCTCAGGAAGGATAGACAGGGGAAAAAGGGAGGAGGTGTTGCCTTATATATTAAAAATGTACACACTTGGACTGAGGTAGAGATGGACATAGGAGATGGAAGTGTTGAGAGTCTCTGGGTTAGGCTAAAAGGGGTAAAAAACAAGGGTGATGTCATGCTAGGAGTCTACTACAGGCCACCTAACCAGGTGGAAGAGGTGGATGAGGCTTTTTTTAAACAACTAACAAAATCATCCAAAGCCCAAGATTTGGTGGTGATGGGGGACTTCAACTATCCGGATATATGTTGGGAAAATAACACAGCGGGGCACAGACTATCCAACAAATTCTTGGACTGCATTGCAGACAACTTTTTATTTCAGAAGGTTGAAAAAGCTACTAGGGGTGAAGCTGTTCTAGACTTGATTTTAACAAATAGGGAGGAACTCGTTGAGAATTTGAAAGTAGAAGGCAGCTTGGGTGAAAGTGATCATGAAATCATAGAGTTTGCAATTCTAAGGAAGGGTAGAAGGGAGAACAGCAAAATAGAGACAATGGATTTCAGGAAGGTGGATTTTGGTAAGCTCAGAGAGCTGATAGGTAAGGTCCCATGGGAATCAAGACTGAGGGGAAAAACAACTGAGGAGAGTTGGCAGTTTTTCAAAGGGACACTATTAAGGGCCCAAAAGCAAGCTATTCCGCTGGTTAGGAAAGATAGAAAATGTGGCAAAAGACCACCTTGGCTTAACCACGAGATCTTGCATGATCTAAAAAATAAAAAGGAGTCATATAAAAAATGGAAACTAGGACAGATTACAAAGGATGAATATAGGCAAACAACACAGGAATGCAGGGGCAAGATTAGAAAGGCAAAGGCACAAAATGAGCTCAAACTAGCTACAGGAATAAAGGGAAACAAGAAGACTTTTTATCAATACATTAGAAGCAAGAGGAAGACCAAAGACAGGGTAGGCCCACTGCTTAGTGAAGAGGGAGAAACAGTAACAGGAAACTTGGAAATGGCAGAGACGCTTAATGACTTCTTTGTTTCGGTCTTCACCGAGAAGTCTGAAGGAATGCCTATCCTAGTGAATGCTAATGGGAAGGGGGTAGGTTTAGCAGATAAAATAAAAAAAGAACAAGTTAAAAATCACTTAGAAAAGTTAGATGCCTGCAAGTCACCAGGGCCTGATGAAATGCATCCTAGAATACTCAAGGAGCTAATAGAGGAGGTATCTGAGCCTCTAGCTATTATCTTTGGAAAATCATGGGAGACGGGAGAGATTCCAGAAGACTGGAAAAGGGCAAATATAGTGCCCATCTATAAAAAGGGAAATAAAAACAACCCAGGAAACGACAGACCAGTTAGTTTAACTTCTGTGCCAGGGAAGATAATGGAGCAAGTAATTAAGGAAATCATCTGCAAACACTTGGAAGGTGGTAAGGTGATAGGGAATAGCCAGCATGGATTTGTAAAGAACAAATCGTGTCAAACCAATCTGATAGCTTTCTTTGATAGGATAACGAGTCTTGTGGATAAGGGAGAAGCGGTGGATGTGGTATACCTAGACTTTAGTAAGGCATTTGATACGGTCTCGCATGATATTCTTATCGACAAACTAGGCAAATACAATTTAGATGGGGCTACTATAAGGTGGGTGCATAACTGGCTGGATAACCGTACTCAGAGAGTTATTAATGGTTCCCAATCCTGCTGGAAAGGCATAACGAGTGGGGTTCCGCAGGGGTCTGTTTTGGGACCGGCTCTGTTCAATATCTTCATTAACGACTTAGATATTGGCATAGAAAGTACGCTTATTAAGTTTGCGGATGATACCAAACTGGGAGGGATTGCAACTGCTTTGGAGGACAGGGTCATAATTCAAAATGATCTGGACAAATTGGAGAAATGGTCTGAGTTAAACAGGATGAAGTTTAACAAAGACAAATGCAAAGTGCTCCACTT
>NW_020694617.1:2826-4693 GCF_002925995.2 Terrapene triunguis
AAAGATGTGGAGAAATTGGAAAGGGTCCAGAGAAGAGCAACAAGAATGATTAAAGGTCTTGAGAACATGACCTATGAAGGAAGGCTGAAGGAATTGGGTTTGTTTAGTTTGGAAAAGAGAAGACTGAGAGGGGACATGATAGCAGTTTTCAGGTATCTAAAAGGGTGTCATAAGGAGGAGGGAGAAAACTTGTTCACCTTAGCCTCTAAGGATAGAACAAGAAGCAATGGGCTTAAACTGCAGCAAGGGAGGTCTAGGTTGGACATTAGGAAAAAGTTCCTAACTGTCAGGGTGGTTAAACACTGGAATAAATTGCCTAGGGAGGTTGTGGAATCTCCATCTCTGGAGATATTTAAGAGTAGGTTAGATAAATGTCTATCAGGGATGGTCTAGACAGTATTTGGTCCTGCCATGCGGGCAGGGGACTGGACTCGATGACCTCTCGAGGTCCCTTCCAGTCCTAGAATCTATGAATCTATGAATCTATGAATAATCAAAAATGGATCAGAACCAAAGAAAAGAGTAATGAGAGAAAAAGGCCAAAGTTTTGGGCCTGTTAAGGGCAGTGGTACTGGAACAATTTTCATAGTGGGGGCGCTAAAGGCGGAAACCATGTATTTGGGTTGTTATAACTACTTCAAGCCAGGGGGTGCTCCTGCACCCCGAGGTCAGGCATCCCTGATTCAGAGTGTGGCAAAGGAGGGAGGCAACAAGGGCGAGGACAACTAGCGGCTTGAGCGCGATGCAGAAGACTGAATGGCCATGAGCCGGTCACCGGCCCGTCTCACCGCTATTTGAGGGGCGTGGGAGGGAAAACTGCGCCAACCTTCCCAGCCGGCAGCCAAGGGACCTTATGCAACTCGGCGATTTTAACATGCACCGATCACGAAGCTGCTCCTCGGCGCTCCCGTACCAGAGAAGCGCGGCAGAGGCAGGCGAGGCGAAGGAGCTGGCGCCGCGGTGCCCAGCGGCTCTTTCAGCAGGTGCCCCCCCCTCGCCGCTCCGCCTGGGATGACTGACAGGCCGGGACGTTCCTCGAGGGGCGAGGTTGAGCCACCAGCGTGCGGAGCGCAGGCGCAGTCCGGACTCTCCCCGCCTGCGGAGACGCCGCTGTGAATTGGCCCCTAGGCGGGGCCGCCGGCTGGAGCCAGGGAAGCGCGGCCCGAGGATCTCCCGGAGGGGCGGGCGCTCGCGTGACTGGGGAGAGGCCCCGCCTCGCTCCCTGCTCTCTGGGGGCGGAGCCGCCTCCCCGCCCCGTTACTCACCCGCCGCCCCCGGCAGCAGCAGGGCCGCGGCCGCCAGCCAGAGGAAGGCCCAGGGCCGCGGCGGGGCCGTTAGCGCCATGGCGCCGCCCGCTCGCGCCGAGGTTCAGTCTCGCCCCCCCCCCCGGCGATGCAGTAGAATGCGCGGTGGGGGCGGGGCGAGCTGCTGCGGGGAGCGGTGCTGCGGTGGAACGGGGGAGGCGGGTTCCCCCCCCCCGCGGCGCGGCCAAGCCACTAGCCTGTGTAACTGGAGCAAGTTGCAGCCACCCTAGCTCAGGCGCTGCCTATACTGGGGCTGGTTATAGCATGGGGAAGCGGCACCAGTGCAAATCCTGATTTGTGGTGGGCAGCACAAACTGTAGTGAAATGTAGGACTGGACCTCAAGAAGTCGTGGAAGGCCAGCCCCTGTGCTATGCCAGGCCCAAGTAATGCCTGCTAGACTAGTGGCTCTCAACTTTTCCAGCCTACTGTGCCCCTTTCAGGAGTCTGATTTGTCTTAGTACCTCCAAGTTTCACCTCACTTAAAAACTACTTGTTTACAAAATCAGACATAAAAATACAAAAAAGTGTCATAACACACTAGTTCTGAAAAATTGCTTATGGT
>NW_020694618.1:0-14918 GCF_002925995.2 Terrapene triunguis
GAATACCATCGTTCTTAATGAATTTTCATCTTCTAATTCCCATAACCCACTAATTAACCCTGGCTGCCCCCAGGAGTCTGGGGAGGGAGTACTAATAACCTCCTGTGGCCAGTGTGGAAACTAAGGCACAAGGATCTTTCAGTGTCTGGCTCAAAGTCACCCACTTCACTGGATAAATCCCTAGTTGCTGGAGCCTTTTTCCCTGGAAGTTTTTAAGAACAGGTAGGACAAACCTCTGTCAGAGATAATCTATATATACTGGGTCCTGCCTCGGCAGAGAGAGCTGGACTTGATGACAGCTTGAGGCCCAGTCCAGTCCTACATGTCTAGGATGCCATTCAATATATAGGTACAAAAACACAAGATACAGAAAAATCCCCACCACAACATAATGTCAGGCAAATCATGGAAAAAAACACCCCCTCCCCCAAAAAAAACTACACTCCACAGCATATGTCAGTTGTTGATCAGAGGTAAAATCTGAGTGTTTCCCATCAGTATTTGATAAATGAACAGAGAGGAAAGAGGCAAGATTTGCAATAAATGTCTAGTCACGCTGAAGAACCGGAGCAAAGGGGTAAATCTGAGCTGTGGTTCGTGTTTTATCATTAGCGAGACAGGGCCCAACACTCAGGGCCCATTCAAGTAGAACTAGAGAACGAGAGAGAAAGTGGCAGGGGGGGAGGGGGGGATTTTAGGATATTTTATATTCATCTATGAGAGTTGTGCAGAAAACGGGTCACAAACTCCGCAGTTGGTAACAGGAGAGACAAACCCCCAGACGGGGGGGGGAGGGGGGATTTTCTGTGGCTATGAAATGAGGGGAGGGGGAGGGGCAGTGTGAAGGGATTTTATGTGACTGTCCAACACACACAGACAGTGACGGTTTCCCTCCCCCCCTTCACACGGGCCGCAGGGAGCCGGGGGGGCAGTTTGAAGGGGGCCGGGCGGGGGGGGAAGGTCCCTGGAGCAGGGAAGGGGGCAGCAGTGGGGGATGGGCAGGTGCATCACACAGAGACACACTCACACTTTTTTCCGCCAGGGGTTTCCCGGCCCCCCACAGTTCAACCCCCCCCCCATCGCTACGGAGGCCGCACCGGGACCCCAGCTCCCGGCCTGGCCCGGCCGGGCGCCCCGCTCACCTCGGCTCTTACCGGCTCCCCCCCACAGCGGCCGGGAAGTGACGCACCCCACGGGGCGCCGCGCGAGGGGAGGGGGCAGGAGACACATGGCGGTTGCGGCCGTTAGGGCCGTTGGAGCGCGGCGCTCGCGGGGGGGCTGGGAGGCAGTGCTGCCCCTCAGTTGGGGGCGGGGTTCTCCATAGCCCCGCCCCTTATCCCCCTCCCTCCCCGCTCCGGGCCCTCCTCCGCTCCTGGCCCCGCCCCACTCCGGCCGCGGGGAGCGCGGCCCCCCCGGGCAGGGAGCGAACCGGGCCCGGCCCCTCCGCCCCGTCGATAGCAGCCGCGGACTGTGCTGGCCAGGAAGGGCGCGGAAAAGGGCAGCGGCTTCGGCAGGTGAACTGCGCATGCTCAGTCACACATTCTCACGCCCCACGTGCTGTTCCCAGGGCCTCCCAGGGGCGGATCAGAGCAGGGGGATGGGCAGGGTCTGAGCAGGGGGCGGATCAAGCAGCTGGAGGCGGGGGGATAAATCAGGGAGGGGGGCAGGGTCCAGCCCCTGGTGCAAGTAGAATTTATTTCTTACCGCTGCGCATGGGCGACTCCTGGGGGGGACACAAAGGGGGAGCACGTGGACCCCACCACGTGACTCCGCCCTGCCCCTAGCTCCTCCCTCCCCTCTCCCTGTCCCCATTGGGAAGGGGGCTCTGTCCCTCCCGCCCCACTGCGCCGGTGTCAAGGCTGGATCCCCACTTTGAACTTTAGGGTTCAAATGTAGGGGCCTGCATAAAAACTTCTAAGCTTATTTACCAGCTTAGCTTTGGTCCGCTGCCACCATCACAAGAATTCCCTCCCTGGGAAGCCTTGAGAAACCTTTCACCAATTCCTCGGTGAAACACAGATCCAAACCCCCTTGGATCTTAAAACAAGGAGAAGTTAACCATCCCCCCTCCTTCCTCCACCCTCCTTTCACCAATTCCTGGTGAATACAGATCCAAACCCCCTTGGATTTTAAAACAAGGAGAAATTAACCATCCCCCCTCCTTCCTCCACCCTCCTTTCACCAATTCCTGGTGAATACAGATCCAAACCCCCTTGGATCTTAAAACAAGGAGAAATCAATCTGGTTCTTAAAAAAGAAGGCTTTTAATTAAAGAAAAAGGTAAAAATCATCTCTGTAAAATTAGTATGGAGAATACTTACAGGGTAATCAAACTTAAAGAGCTCAGAGGACCCCCCTCGGTCTTAGGTTCAAAGTACAGCAAACAAAGATACACACTCTGGTAAAAAGGTACATTTACAAGTTGAGAAAACAAAGTAAATCTAAGACGCCTTGCTGTCTTTTTACTTACTAGTTTGAAATAGGAGAGACTTGTTTAGAAAGATGGGGAGAACCTGGATTGATGTCTGGTCCCTCTCAGTCCCCAGAGCGAACCACCCCTAAAACAAAGAGCACACACACAAACCTTTCCCCCCCCCAAGATTTGAAAGTATCTTGTCTCCTTATTGGTCCTTCGGGTCAGGCGTCAGCCAGGTTACCCGAGCCTCTTAACCCTTTACAGGTAAAAGGATTTGGAGTCTCTGTACACAGAGAGCTGTTACCCTTCCCTTCATAGTTATGACAGCCGGATACAGATTTCTGACCCGCAGCGGCAAACGGAGCCGAACGTGGGCCCGCAGCACCACCTGGGCGGCTGTACCAGCCTCCCTCCCCTCTCCCCAGCCCTGTACAGACTAGGGTGCCCAGATGTCCTGATTTTATAGGGACAGTCCCAATATCTGGGGCTTTTTTTTATATGGGCTCCTATTACCGCCCCATCCCCTTCCCCGATTTTTCAAACTTGCTGTCTGGTCACCCTAGTACAGACCCCGAAAGAAGAGACGCCGCTGCGTGGAGGGGCTGGAGGCGGTACTATCGCTCCGGAGGAACTGCTGGCATGTGGGCCCGCCCGGAAGCCCCACCTTCTGCTCCCGTGTCTTTCCGGTCCAGCTTACCAGCAATAAATATCTTCATGCTACGGTGTATCTAACCTTATTTGCACCCCTGGGTTAAGCCCAGGGGTGAGGCGCTGGGAGATGGTGGAAAACCCCCGCACAGGGAGGGATAGAAGTGGTAACAGTTACCCCGAGGGGCTGAGCCACCTGTCGGGGTTGCAAAAATAGGGTTGGGGGGCTTTTTTATTTCCCCCCTTCCAGGACAGTACCTCTCAGCACAGGCTTCCCCAGGGCTGGATTCTCAAACTGGCACAGAACATCCCAGTGCCTAGAAACTGCAGCTCCTCCCTGTCTGCTTTAACGTACGGAGGTGCTGCAGCAGACCGGCTTCAGCGAAAGATTTTACACACACCCCTACAAGTGATGTCACACATTTTGAGTGTTTAAAAAAATCCCTTCTCAGTGTATCTGACTGCATAAAGTCTCCTAGCGGTTCACAAGTTTGTCTTATCTGCTGCTGGGATGCCCTGGTTTGCAAAGTAAAAGTATTTCCCCATGTTTATTTTTTCCCCCTACTGTTCCTCACACCTTCTTGTCAACTGCTGGAAATGGGCCATTTTGATTACCACTACAGAAAGTTTTTTTCTCTCCTGTTGGTAATAGCTCACCTTAACTGATCACTCTCATTATAGTGTGTATGGTAACACCCATTGTTTCATGTTCTTTGTGTATATATATATCTTCCTACTGTATTTTCCACTGCATGCATCCGATGAAGTGGGTTTTAGCCCACGAAAGCTTATGCTCAAATAAATTTGTTAGTCTCTAAGGGTATGTCTACACTACGGGATTAATCCGAATTTATATAATTCGAATTTGGAAAACAGATTGTATAAAGTTGAATGTATGCAGCCACACTAAGCACATTAATTCGGCGGTGTGCATCCATGTACCGGGGCTAGCGTTGATTTCTGGAGCGTTGCACTGTGGGTAGCTATCCCATAGTTCCCGCAGTCTCCTCCGCCCACTGGAATTCTGGGTTGAGATCCCAATGCCTGATGGGGCCAAAAACATTGTGGTTCTGGGTATATCCTCCCCCCTCTCCAGGAAGCAACGGCAGACAACCGTTTCACGCCTTTTTCCTGGCTGAGCAGTGCAGACGCCATACCATGGCAAGCATGGAGCCCGCTCAGCTCAAGACAGCAGTCATGAACATTGTAAATACCTCGCGCCTTATCGTGCAGTTTATGCTGAACCAGAACCTGCAAAACCAGGTGGCGAGGAGCAGGCTACGGCAGAGTGATGAGGATATGGACATGGAATTCTATCGAACCGCGGGACCCGGTGCTTTGGAGATCATGCTGTTAATGGGGCAGTTTATAGCCGTGAAACGCCGATTCTGGGCCCGGGAAACAAGCACAGACTGGTGGGACCGCATAGTGTTGCAGGTGTGGGACGATTCCCAGTGGCTGCGAAACTTTCGCATGCGTAAGGGCACTTTCTTGAAACTTTGTGACTTGCTTTCCCCTGCCCTGAAGCGCCAGAATACCAAGATGAGAGCAGCCCTCACAGTTGAGAAGCGAGTGGCAATAGCCCTGTGGAAGGTTGCAACGCCAGACATCTACCGGTCAGTCGGGAATCAATTTGGAGTGGGCAAATCTACTGTGGGGGCTGCTGTGATGCAAGTAGCCAAAGCAATCACTGAGGTGCTGCTATGAAATCTAGTGACTCTGGGAGATGTGCAGGTCATAGTGGATGGCTTTGCTGCAATGGGATTCCCTAACTGTGGTGGGGCGATAGATGGAACCCACATCCCTATCTTGGCACCAGAGCACCAGGGTACCCAGTACATAAACCGCAAGGGGTACTTTTCAATGGTGCTGCAAGCACTTGTGGATCACAAGGGACGTTTCACCAACATCAACGTGGGCTGGCCGGGAAGGGTTCATGATGCTCGCATCTTCAGGAACACTACTCTGTTTAAAGGGCTGCAGCAAGGGACTTACTTCTCGGACCAGAAAATAACCGTTGGGGATGTTGAAATGCCAATAGTTATTCTTGGGGACCCAGCCTACCCCTTAATGCCATGGCTCATGAAGCCATACACAGGCAGCCTGGACAGGAGTCAGGAGCTGTTTAACTACAGGCTGAGCAAGTGCAGAATGGTGGTAGAATGTGCATTTGGCCGTTTAAAAAGTCGCTGGCGATCGCTACTGACTCGCTCTGACCTCAGCCAAAGAAATCTCCCCATTGTTATTTCTGCTTGCTGTGTGCTCCACAATCTCTGTGAAAGTAAGGGGGAGACCTTTATGGCAGGGTGGGAGGCTGAGGCAAATCGCCTGGCTGCTGATTACGCGCAGCCAGACACCAGGGCGATTAGAAGAGCACACCAGGAAGCGCTGTGCATCAGAGAAGCTTTGAAAACCAGTTTCATGACTGGCCAGGCTACAGTGTGAAATTTCTGTTTGTTTCTCCTTCATGAAAACCCGCCCCCTTTATTGACTCATTCTCTGTAAGGAACCCACCCTCCCCCTTCCCCCAGCTTGCTTTCAAAGGAAATAAAGTCACTATCATTTAAAAATCATGTATTCTTTATTAAGTGATTATAAACATAGGGAGAGAACCAACAAGGTAATCTGGGTGAGGTTTGGGAGGAGGATAGGAGGGAAGTAAAAGGCCACTGAAAAAATTCAATATAATGACAGCCTTTTGGTTGGGCTGTCCACTGGGGTGGAGTGGAAGGGTGCACGGAGCCTCCCCCCCCCGCGTTCTTACACGTCTGGGTGAGGAGGCTATGGAACATGGTGAGGGGGGAGGGAGGTTATACAGCGGCTGCAGCGGCACTCTGTCATCCTGCTGCCATTCCTGAAGCTCCACCAGACGCCGGAGCATGTCCGTTTGCTCACGCAGCAGCCCCAGCGTTGCAGCCTGCCACCTCTCATCTCGAGCATCCCTCATGACCTCATGTTCACTGGCATCTTTCCTAAATTTAGATACAGTGTCCTTCCACTCATTCAAATGAGCTCTTTCATTGCGGGTGCATTCCATTATTTCCATGAACATGTCGTCTCGCATCCTCTTTATACGCCGCCTTATCTGAGATAGCCTTCGGGACGGAGGAGGGAGGCTTGAAAAATTTGCAGTTGCTGGAGGGAGGGTTGAAAAAAAGGAGAGAAGTTTTTAAAATGATACATTTTACAGAACAATGCTTATACTCTTTCACGGTGAAAAATACTATTCACATTACATAGCACATGTGATTTCAGTACAAGATCGCATTTTCCATCTTAATATTGAGTGCCTGTGGCTTTGGTGTTAGAGATCACAGACGCAGGTCCAGGCAACAGAATTCAGCTTGCATGCAGCCATGGTAAGCCATTGTCTTTCAGCTTCTGCGCCCTCCTTTCCCACATACCAAGCAAAGCCTGTTGACTGCTGCGGTTTTCCTGTTAACCTTCAGCAGCAGAAAACAAACTAACCCCCCCCATCCAATTCTCTGGGATGATCGCTTTATCCCTTCCCCCACCGCATGGCAGGTATCAGGGAAGATCCCTGCAGAAACCAAACTAACCCCCCCACCCACCCCTCCCGCCATGAATTCTCTGGGATGATCACTGTACCCCTCCCCCCACTGTGTGGCTGGTAACAGGGAAGATCCCTGCTAGCCAAACGCGAAAAGCTCAGGGCCAATTCCCCCCCTCCCTGCGCTTGGCTAACTGCAGGGAAGGATTTCTTTTCAGCCACAGGCAAACAGCCCAGTAGGAACGGCCACCTCTGTCCCCTTAATTAAATTCCCGTATTTCAACCAGGTTACCATGAGCGATATCACTCTCCTGAGGATTACACAGCAAAATAAAGAACGGATGTTGCTTGAATGCCAGCAAACACCGGGACCATACGCTGCCAGGCTTTGTCAGGCAATGATACCAGATTACTTGCTGCAAGCATGGCGTGGTCAAGTGTCCTACCATGGAGGACGGAATAAGGCTGCACTGCCCAGAAACCTTGTGGCAAGGCTTTTGGAGTACCTCCAGGAGAGCTTCATGGAGATGTCCCTGGAGGATTTCCGCTCCATCCCCAGACACGTTAACAGACTTTTCCAGTAGCTGTACTGGCCGCGAATGCATCCCAAGTCCTCAGGGCAAAGTAATCATTAAAAAACGCTTGCTTTTAAAACAAGTTTTATATTTTAAAAGGTAAACTCACCTGAGGTCCCTTCCATGGGGTCATGGTCTTGGATACTGGCTTGGGAGGGTTGGGAGGGTACTTCAGTCAGGCTGAGAAAAATATCCTGGCTGTTGGGGAGAACGGAGTGCTGGGTGCTCTCTGCAAGCTCGTCCTCCTCCTCCTCCTCCTCCTCTTCCCCATCTGCAGAATCCTCAGGTGTAGCTGATGAGACTATCCCCAACCCGGAATCCACGGTCAGAGGTGGGGTAGTGGTGGCGGCCCCCCCTAGAATTGCATGCAGCTCAGCATAGAAGCGGCATGTCTGCGGCTCTGACCTGAAGCGACCGTTTGCCTCCTTTGTTTTCTGATAGGCTTGTCTGAGCCCCATGATTTTCACGCGGCACTGCTCTGAGTCCCTATTGTGGCCTCTCTCCATCATGCCCTTGGAGATTTTTTCAAAAGTTTTGGCATTTCGTCTTTTCGAACGAAGTTCTGCTAGCACTGAATCCTCTACCCATATAGCGGTCAGATCCAGTACCTCCCGTACGGTCCATGCTGGTGCTCTTTTTCGATTATCGGCCTGCATGGTTACCTGTGCTGATGAGCTGAGCTATCTGTGGTCACCTGTGCTCTCCACGCTGGGCAAACAGGAAATGAAATTCAAATTTTCCTGGGGCTTTTCCTGTCTACCTGGCCAATGCATGCGAGTTCAGATTGCTGTCCAGAGCGCAATGGTGCACTCTTGGACAGCTCCTGGAGGCCAATACCATCGAATTGCGGCCACACTAATCCTAATTCGAAATGACAAAATCGATTTTGGTGCTACTCCGCTCGTCGGGGTGGAGTACAGAAATTGATTTTAAGAGCCCTTTATTTCGAAATAAATGGCTCCGTTGTGTGGACGGGTGCAGGGTTAATTCGATTTAACGCTGCTAAATCTGAATTAAAGTCATAGTGTAGACCAGGCCTAAGGTGCCACAAGTACTCCTGTTCTTTTTACTCTCTTCCTTGTAATCCATTTTAACATCGTTTTCCTCCTTTGAAAATGTTATTTTTTATTACTCTTACCACTTCATCGTCATTGTGCAGACGCAGGTCACTGTGCTATTTAATTTATATTTTAATAGCAAATGCTCATCAAAAATATTGATAAGTAAATAGCTGCTAGTAAGGCTGCCAAGCGATTAAAAAAATGAATAGCGATTCGTTGCGAGATTAAAAAACTTAATTGTGATTAATCGCAGTTTTAATCACACTGGTAAACAATATTAGAATATCGTTTATTTCAATATTTTGCAGGGTTTCTATATTTTCAAATATAGGCTTGGAGCGTGGGGCCTGGGGCTCCAGCCCCCCTTGAATCACGGGGCTTCAGCCCCCACACCTCCCAGCCGCCTCTGAAGCTGTAAGTTGGGGCTTCTCTCACACACACAGAAGCTGGGGCTTCAGGCCCCCCACCCCCCGTCACCAACATCATCCCGCACAGGTATGCAATTAACGCGTTAGAAAAATGAATGCGTTAATTTTGTTTTGAGTTAATCGCAGGCATTAACTGTGATGAATTGACAGCCCTAGTTGCTGGTAGTTTTAGCAATGACATCTGTGTTCCTAGCATAGCACTTGCGATGGTTTTTTACTGTGATTTTTAATTTGGAATTTTTAACTCTATCTTTGTCTTCTGATTTTCAGAGCAGAAGTTTATTCTGTTGGATCATGCATAGGCGCTGACTCTGTGGGTGCTCCGGGGCTGGAGAACCCATGGGGAAAAATCAGTGGGTGCTCTGCACCCATTGACAGCCAAGGTCCGTCCCGTCCCCCTCCCCCCCCCAGAGCATGCCTCATCCCTGCTCCTCTGCCTACTTCCCAGCGCTTCCCACCCAGCCGCCGCCGCTGTTTAGTGGCATGCTGGGAGGGAAGGGGTGGAGGGGGGACGTGGTGCACTCAGGGGAAGAGGCGGGGCTGGGGCGGGGATTTGGGGAAGGAGTTGCGGCGGGGCAGAGGTGGGAGAGTGTGAGACAGGGGCGGTGCCTAGTGAAGGGGGTGGAGTGGGGGCGGGGCCGGGGGCAGAGTGGGGGTCGAGCACCCACCGGCGGGAGCAGAAGTCGGCGCCTATGGGATCATGTGACTTCCAGTCTGACTGATTTCCTGGCCCGGTGTCAAAACTATATTTGCCTTTAATCCACCAATGGGGATTGCCTTTCCCAACTGTTATTTTGCCCCTCAATCCAGCTCTTAGTGGTTTTTCACCTGTCATTGCTTGTGTGTAGAACTTGATTCGCAAATATTCACTAAGGGCAGTATGCTATGTCATGTAACATCCTTCTCAAGGGCAAAAACCTGTCATTTTTGCTGAACATAAGAACGGTCACACTGGGTCAGACCAAAGGTCCATCTAGCCCAGTATCCTGTCTGCCGACAGTGGCTAAATCCAGGTGCTTCAGAGGGAATGAACAGAACAGGGAATCATCAAGTGATCCATCCCCTGTTGCCCATTCCCAGCTTCTGGCAAACAGAGGTTTAGGCACATCCAGAACATGGGGTTGCATCACTGATCAGCTTGGCTAATAGCCTTTGATGAACCTATCATGAGGAACTGATCTAATTCTTTTTTGAACCCACTGATAGTTTTGGCCTTCACCGCATAATGAACACACATCTACAGCCCTAAGATTGCTTGACAGCCACACAAATTCCAAAATCGTGAGTTATACACCCTCAAGTCATGAAATTATCAAAAAAGAAAGAAATGATGCTGGGTTCTTTGTATGCGCCTCTTGGTTCCTGAGCCTTTAGGGGGCCATGGGTCTATTTCCACAAAAGCAGGAGCCTAAACATCTGAATGAATCTTGGCCTATTCTCACACTTCTCTTGTTACCTCTCCCAAACCTATGGCCATATCGACACTACAAACTTATGTTAACTCGAGTTACGTCTCCATAGAATTGCCACAGTTAGTATGTCACATGGGCGCGGGCCTACTTGTTTCGGAGCTAAGTGTGCTCACCAGAAATGCTTGTATCGATCCGGAGTGCGGTGCACCATGGATCGGTATCGCACTGTGCAACGCGCCACCCTCCCCTGTACTGTACTTTTAGAGGTTTTGGCAATGCATGCTGGGGCCAACATGGGTCACACAGGGATCAACTTCACATCGTGCAGTGTTCACCATCCCCTAATTTTATACATATCCCATACGGAACTTTATCCATCATTTTTGCACCTTTTCCCCTAAATCCCACAAACCCCTGTTCACACACTCAGCCAGGGAGACCCTCAATCTGTGGGTACATACAACTTGTACTGGAGGGTGCACAGTGCTGAAGGATCAGTGGCCATGGCAGGATCTCACTAGACTAAGGTAAGTGGAGCCACTGGAGGTGTTTACCACAAGCTCAGTACGCAAGGCCAGTAGTGCACTCTTGTATGGGTTCACCAAGTTATCACTGAGTCAAGAGGGTGCCCGTGTTGCCAAGAAGGCTAACGGCATTTTGGGCTGTATAAGTAGGAGCATTGCAGCGGCATGATGTCATTGTTCCGGGTCTCCTTGTTGTATTCCCGGTGGGGGATCGGGCGATGCACAGGGCTCTTGTCTTTTTATAATTGGAAAGATTCTGAACTCCCCGCTTGATGGTGATGGTTCTGTAAAATCCCAGTGGAATATATGGGGTGCTAGGGGCAGGAGCGTATGTGCAGTGGGGGGGGTGGGCACATGTGTGTGACTTGTAAATACTGAGCTTGTGGGGACAGGGCACACTGGGGTCTCAGGCAGAGATCTCAGACCAGCTTCCAGCCCCACAAAATGTAACGCATGGTACCACTCCATTCCATTTCCCCTCTAGAGGGCACTGGTTGCGGTACAAAGCCCCTGCTCAGGCGTGTTGGGGTCCCAGCCTGTGTCTCCACCAGCCCCTTGTGCTGTTCCCCTGAGCTCCTTCACCCCCCGTTGTTCTCCCAGCCCGGGTCTCAGCTCCCCTCCGGCCAGGTGATCCTTCCCTGGCTAGATCCAGACAGGAGTCTATGCAGAGCTCCCCCCAGCCCAGAGCACTGAGTCTATAGGGCTGTCCTGGGGCACGGAGCCCCTGTTTACCCCAGATGTTTACTCCAGCTGGTGGCAGCGGCTGTAGCGTTGGATCTGGACCGTGGTTTGCAGAGGCCCCTAGAGAGACACACATTCCCCCTGAGCAGGTCAGACATAAGAACATAAGAGCGGCCGTAATGGGTCAGATCAAAGGTCCATCTAGCCCAGTATCCTGTCTGCCGACAGTGGGCAATGCCAGTTGCCGAGAGGGAGTGAACCTAACAGGTAATGATCAAGTGATCTCTCTCCTGCCATCCAGCTCCACCCTCTGACAAACAGAGGCTAGGGACACCATTCCTTACCCATCCTGGCTAATAGCCATTAACGGACATAAACCTCCATGAATTTATCCAGTTCTCTTTTAGACGCTGTTATAGTCCTAGACTTCACAACCTCCTCAGGCAAGGAGTTCCACAAGTTTGGAATCGAGTCACCATTTTAGTCAAATCGCCAGATGAATATAGCAGAACGTCAGCCCTTATAAATCCTAAAACAGGAACCCAAGGAAATGGCGGTCCATTTAGCTATAAACCCCAATTAGAGAATTTCACCCAATCCACCTGAAGCCAGTTGAATATCTCCATACTGAAACCAAATGATTGTTTAAGACACAGCCTCCAACCCAATTAAAGCTTCCTCTGTAGATTTCACTACTGTGTGGCTAACATTTCTCCTCCTTCCCCTTGATACAGACCTAACTGAGACTTCAGTAAGCTGAAGTCTAACAGCGCTCACTGACACTGTGCAAGCTGTGTCATGCCTAACCATCCCCCAGCAGCTATCCCACAATGCCCTATTCCCACTCTGGTCACAATTGTGAAACTCTCTGCCCAGGGATCATGGAGACTGGAAGCCACCACACCCTCGACACACCTTCCCGCTGCCTATTTTCGAATGCCTTTCCCTGGTTGCCCAAGCACATGTAGTAATGGCTCCTTTGTGGTGTGCAACTCCCCAACCAACCATCCTCGCTGCACGCTCTGGCTACACTCCTGCCTGGAGGGAGAGTAGATGCAATGGGAGAATGAAGTGCTGCCACCAGCCAGGCCCTGTTTGAGACTCAACCAGAGAGGTATCCTTTTTGAGAAGCTTTTTCTGACCAGGACGTTTCCCACGGTGCACGTAAAGGAGAAGAAAGAGTTCATGCTTCAGAAAACTTTTTGGGTGTGTGGGGAAATTCTACAGATCATGCTAGTCAATTTCCTTTTCTTTGGAATTTCTGGAACTCCGTTTAGAAAAGGCTGAAGCTGGGAGCAAATTTCCTGCCTCATTGGAGGATCCAATACCAGATCTTTAGATGGCTGGGCAGCCAACCATGCTAAGACGATGCAGCAAGGGGGTAACGCTGGCCTGGGGACGCAGCCTGGACAGCACTTGGTAGAAGCTGGTAATACTGACCCCCCCACAGAGCTGTCCTGGCTTGCTTCTTAGCAGCAAATGAATCAATTCCCGCCCACCCCTGTGAGAGGAACCTGGAACTAAAGGCAGCACCAAGAATTTTCTCCTTTCACCCCTGTTGGGGTGGGCAGAGGTCTCAGGGGTGTTTTTAGAAGAGCTGAATTTGGGAAACCAGCCTTTAATAACAAGCAGCTCAGGTTCCGTTTAAAATATTTTATTTTATTTTTCAAATGGGAGTGGACGACAGGGAATGGATCACTTCATGATTGCCTGCTCTGTTCATTCGCTGTGACCTGCCTGGCATCGGCCACTGTTGGAAGACAGGACACTGGGCTAGACAGACCTTTGGTCTGACTGCTCTTATAAATTTAGTTGTTGCACTTATCAACGTTTCTTTATCCTATATTTTACCTGCCATCGAAAGAAAAGTCTTTCTAATTATAAGGGAGTCAAAGTCAAGCACCATTCAGAATCAATGTGCATAGAAGTGCATTGTTTTATTCCTTAGGTTCTGGTGCCTTCATGTGGCCATTTCCTTTCATTTCTTTCTGTTAAAAGTAAAATATCCTGGGACCGACACGGCTACTGTCGTGTGCCGTGTGGGTGTAGCCATGTCAGCCCCAAGATATTAGAGAGACAAGGTGGGGGAGGTGATATCTTTTATTAAGCAACTTGTGTTGGTGAGAGAGGTGAGCTTTTCTACCTGGTATTTAGCTGTGACATTCTGCGTTAAATTCCCAGGCCTGAAGAAAAACTCTGTGTAAGATCAAAAGCTTATTTGACATCAAATACACTTTTCTGGGTTAGCCACCACTTTCTATATGACTAACAGAACTGTAACAGGTGATCACAAAGTAAGGCTTGAACTGGTGATTAACTTCATGTTTAATTTCATTGCTAACAAGAACACAGTCAAAGATTATAACATCTATTCATACAGGTTAGTTTGCTTTTAAGCCCCATTTCCACCAAGCAAGCACTGTGTCAATGTGGTTTACACCAGCATTGGAGCCTTCCACATCTGAGAGTTCATTTCTGTCTGTTCATTTCTGACATAAGTGTGGGTGGAAAGGGTCTCAGGCTACGCGGGAAGGTTTGCATCATGAGGAAAAGGACCTCAGCTCTATTTTAGCACTTTCTACTCTTTCAAAGAAGCAGGAGGTGGAGGCAATGTGGGACAAATGCATAAGACAGAGGAACAAAACTACGAGACAAAAGCGTAGAATCAGGACTCAACATATGTATACCTGGCAGTCTGAAATTGGAGCCTGATGCATTCGTTCATAGACTCATAGAACTGGAAGAGACCTCGAGAGGTCATCTAGTCCAGTCCCCTGCACTCAAGGCAGGACTAAGTATTATCTAGACCATCCCTGACAGGTGTTTGTCCAGCCTGCTCTTAAAAATCCCCAATGATGGAGATTCCACAACCTCCCTAGGCAATTTATTCTAGGGCTTAACCACCCTGACAGTTAAGAAGTTTTTCCTAATGTCCAACCTAAACAGCCCTTGCTGCAATTTAAGCCCATTGCTTCTTGTCCTATCCTCAGAGGTTAAGAAGAACAATTATTCTCCCTCCTCCTTGTAACAACCTTTTATGTACTTGAAAACTGTGATCATGTCCCCTCTCAGTCTTCTCTTCTGCAGACTAAACAAACCCAATTCTTTCAATCTTCCCTCATAGGTCATGTTTTCTAGACCTTTAATCATTTTTGTTGCTCTTCTCTGGACTTTCTCCAATTTCTTCACATCTTTCCTGAAATTTTCCAGAACTGGACACACTGCTCCAGTTGAGACCTAATCAGCACAAGGTAAAGTGGAAGAATTACTTCTTGTGTCTTGCTTACAATACTCCTGCTAATACATCCCAGAATGATGTTTGCTTTTTTTGCAACAGTGTTATACTGTTGACTCTTATTTAGCTTGTGGTCCACTATGATCCCTTTCCGCAGTGCTCCTTCCTAGGCAGTCATTTCCCATTTTGTATGTGTGCAACTGATTGTTCCTTCCTAAATGGAGTACTTTGCATTTGTCCTTATTGAATTTCATCCTCTTTACTTCAGACCATTTCTCCAATTTGTTCAGATCATTTTGAATTTTAATCCTATCCTCCAAAGCACTTGCAACCCCTCCCAACTTGGTATCCTCCACAAACTTTATAAAAAGAACAGGAGTACTTGTGGCACCTTAGAGACTAACAAATTTATTAGAGCATAAGCTTT
>NW_020694619.1:0-8305 GCF_002925995.2 Terrapene triunguis
TATAACGGCGCTAAAGTCGACATAAAAGCCTAGTGTAGACCAGGCCTCAGTAACTCATTTTTGCCTTGTAACACAAGCTGTTGGTAAAAAAAAAAAAAAAAAAAACAATTTTGCATTAACTTAGGTTTGTAGATTTTAGTGTAGTTGTATATGTGCACAGAAGTAAATATATTTGGAGTTACTGGTTTCAATAGCAAACTTGTCATGCTATACAAAGCACATGGGATCTTTTCAGGAGAAGGCAAATACGCAGCATTTATTGAAAATAGAACAGTTTGTGCTTTTACACACACACACACACACACCTACCTGCCAGTTGATGTTTATAGTTACCAGTCTGTTGTAGCTCGAGTCAATCTAATGGCCAGTTAGATTGAGCACGAGTGTGGAGCTGGGCTCTTGTCGGTCACGATCCGATGCTCCGAGGTTTTGCAGGACTGAACTCAGAGTTCCATTGCAAAACACCCCAGCTTTATAGTTATAAATTCCCATTTGAGTCCATGCATTTTGCAATGTCATCCTGTAATCATTAGTCCTTAAGTGGTGTTATCATTTGATGGTTATTGTCCGGCTTCCCATCATTATCTTCTTTTTGTCTCGCCTTTGGGGGTGCCTGCCTCACCTCGTCAATGCTGCTAACATGTTTAGCATTGGATACAATGGATGTTTTCTGATTGTCTCCTGGTCTTTCCAAGTCTCTCACTTTGTCTTGACCATCTGGACATTTGGGGTGGCTTTCACACCTTATCTTTTCCTGATGCATGCATTCCTCATTCACACAAATAATCTTACAGAAACCTTCAAAGATATACAGACAGCAGTATTCAGCAGAATACATTGTAAATCAAGCCTTGCTAAATCTTATAACGAAAACAATTCACATTGGGGCTTCAGGCCCTCAGCATTCCTCTAATCTCCTTAACATAGATACAGTACAAGATCCTGTCTCTTACTTACTAAAACCTTAAAACAAAGAAATGTATATTTAACTAGAGTGACTAATTTGTAATACATATAGGAAACCATAGTAGACATTATAATTTATCCTAAAACAAAAGGGTGACCATAATCAGTCAGAAGGATTGTTCTGGTCGGTCATTCCTTTCTGCTATTCAAAAAGGGTGGCTGACTGGATGAACTCAAATCATACATTAATTCTCATGGGACGTTAGAAAATCCTGCTCCTACAAACTTAAAAATCACAGTACTTCTAACTGAAAACATTTTACCTATTACTGGTAACATCTAGAATTACTAATTAAAAGAAACTAGAGAATTTTTTTTCTTTCAGACAGCTTATATATTTGACAGCACTTTGTGAATAGTCAGTTTCACTGTTTGACTATACAACTGAAACAGTTCCCTCTGTTGCTTGAGTGGCGTCACAAAGTCACAGGAAAAGAATTAGAAAAAAAAGAGGAAATTGGCGGGGCTGCATACTTTCACATTAGTGCGTATGTGAATTAGGCTTGCAGTGAGGACTATAATTTTGATTTTTCTTTTTTGACTTTAAACTACAGATTCGCAGTAACTTTTTTTTTTTTGCATTGAATTTTCTTGTCTTTATATAAGACACAAAGAGAGGTTCCAGTGATTTCAGTGATACACACAAATCCAGAACTTTTGGGTGCATGCAGTGAACCAATATCTTAGGATCAGGCTGAAAAAGAAGTTGTGCTGGGGAGGGATAAGCCATCATTAAGACACAAATTGTCAATAACAGTGGGGACAATATAGAAAATATTAGCAAAAACCACTTTTTTTTTTTTTTTTTTTAAACATGCATTCCCTATGTGCTTTGATATGTGTCCCTTGAAGAGTATCTTGTTTCCAGAACAAGCCTGTGGAGAGAAGATTAGACATGACGAATGAAATTCAGGAACTTTTATTTGTTCATATTCTCTATAATTTAATACAAATACTTGAGTATTTAATCCTCTGTTTACCTAAAGTGATGCATCAGGATTAGAGAACATGATTCCATCTACACTTCAAAGTAGTAGTAACACTGAGTTTCTAAAACATTACTTTGTTTTTTTTTAACCCAGAACAACTTTGAAAGAACATTTGAGAATTCATAGTGGGGAGAAACCTCATCTTTGTAGTATTTGTGGGCAGAGTTTTCGTCATGGAAGTTCCTACAGGTAACGAAGCAGATTCTAATTCTGTTTAAAGAGATTAAGCTACCACCTTCTAGATGGTGATATAGAGAGATCTCTCTCTCTCTCTGTCTCCCCCTTTTTCCCACAGACCTTGAAGAATTATGTTGATAATGCTTGATTTGGGTTTCCAATACGAGTAAACAGCATTTTTAAGAATTATTTTTTAACTTAAAGAAATGTGGGGAATTTAGGTTTATATTTGTGTGTAAAATCCTTTTTATTTTTAATCATCTAAATTTGGGTCTTAAATTACATGACAGAATCCCTTTCACATACTAAACAAATCACAGTTTCAATGACAAACTTCAAGAAACAAAATGTTTGCATTGTTCTTTTCCTCAACTATAATACAATTTATATTGAAGTTGACTTCTTCCAGACCTTATTCAAAATTTGAATAAGTGCTGTTTGGGGGGGGAAACCATGGCAAGTAATGTACTGCAGTTTCCATGTTCATGTTCGTTAAGGTGAAGCTATAATCTAAAAAGTAATTAAAAAGACATCCTGAGTTCTCAGTGACTTCCATATTAAGTTTGCCTAGCTTTACAAGTAAACAAGAAAAAGCTATTACAAGCACTACAAATTTAATTTGGGATTTGAAAGTAGAGCTGTCGTCTTTCTGGCTCATTTAAGAACAGTAAATGATTCTGCAACTGGAAGTTATTTAGTTGTGTGAGCCAGAAAGGAATCCAGCTTCATTTTCTACAGCTGTACTAGTTGTGCATGCGGATCTGTTGAGGAAGATGCTATTTTTATAATGACATTTATAACCATAAACATGTTAAATTTGAACAGTGAAATAAATTTCTCTACGTATTAATATAGACTTCATCTACGAGTTCACCATAATGACAAAAGGTACGAATGTGAAGAATGTGGGAAAACGTTTATTCGGCATGATCATCTAACAAAACACAAAAAAATACACTCAGGTAGGCTATATCTTTAGAAGCTTGATCAAAGTAAGTAAGAGTGAGCAGAATATTAATTTTGGATGCTTATACTTTTTTTAAGGTTTTAATAGGAGTGGTATTTAAGCCTATTACAAATGTTACTTATATCACTTTCAGTGTCCTATGGTAGGGTTTATTTATCTCTTCAAACACTTGCGAAGTTTAAGAGTAGAATGTTTCCTCTGTGTTAATAGAGAGAGCTGAGGGACAGTCAAAAGGTGTTACATTTATTTATTTATTTAAAAAAGCAAATGTGATAAAAGAGGATTTTTTTGAGTTAAGATTTCTTTTGTATTAGCAGCTGTTTGAAACATTAACACCGTAACACAAACGAAGCTGTCATTCACACAATCTCTGTCGAAGTTTGCATCCTGATCACTTTAATATAGAGTACAAATATGGGAAAATGACACTTGAACTGTCTGGGTTTCTAAAGTTCCTCATTGTGGATTGGTAGTTAGGAAATCCTACATATGGGGAGAATCAACTCTGAGCACAGTAAAGCAGGAGGAAGAATAGAAGAAAGGGTTTTTAACCACTCCCCTCCCCCCCAGCTATTTTGCATCTTGAGGCAAATGGAAAGAGGATCAGATCTGTAGAGGAAAAGAAAGATTGGAACCATTGGGGATTTCTTTCTTCCTCCAGAACAGGCTCCTAAGGGAATATAAGATTCCCCAGAAGGTGGAAATTACTTTCCAAAACAGTGTGAAGATATGAAAGTGATCAAGGACTAAACTTTGCAAGCCCTTGTTTGAATAAAACAGCTTATTTAGTGTTTGAAACCCTAACACCCGCTATAAAACAAAGAAATCTTTGAAAACTCAGATACCAAAAAAAATCCCCTTTTCTACTCTATTTGCCTTTTTTCCTCTAGAAAGTTACTTACTTTGACTGTCCAAACTCCCTCTGCTTACATGAGAAGAAATATTCTGCCACTTTTTGAAAGATCTCAAGATGACTCAAAAGAAACATCAAGACTTTTAAACAACATAAAAGGTAACTATTGAAAATCAGAAAAAAGGATTAACATTTGTATGTAGCACTAAGTTCTTAAAACTGATTGTTGAACTGGCAGTGCAAGAGACAGAAGTCCTACATTTACTCCAAAATTTAGGCTTTTTTAAGGCTCTTGGAGCTTGGATTGTAAAAGGTGGAATTTCAAGCCTCCTGAAAGAGGGTGAACTTTCGGTCATTCTCTTGCCTCTCCGTCCTCTTCTCTCTGTGGCAGTATGGGGTAATGTCCCCCAGCCATGAAGATTAGCTACCATGTAGGAGGAAGAAGAGACCAGGGAATGAGGAACCAAAAATGAAGAGATGGGTAAAAACTACATGTCTGCTTGGATCAGCCCAAGGTCATGAAGTCATTGCTTTGGGTAATAGAAAATCCTTTTGAGATACGGAAGAGCTTTGGTTGTCCGGAGCCTTTGTACTAAACATGGTTGTACTTTTTCTGAAACTTGAATTCTTGTTACAACTTAATTTATATTTGTTATTGGTCTCATTTTAAAGGTGAAAAAGCACATCAGTGTGAGGAGTGTGGAAAGTGTTTTGGCCGTAGAGACCACCTAACTGTCCATTACAAAAGTGTTCATCTAGGAGAGAAAGTGTGGCAAAAGTAGGTATTTTTTAAAGTTTAAAAATTTAAACATTTCCATATTGTAAATGATGTTGGACAAATTTTCATAAATTATTCTGATATGTGAAATGTTAGTTTTGCCTTTCTCTGTAATTCCATTATGCCAAGGTCCTTGGGTGACCCTAAAGCCAGTGCCAAGATCTGTGTTTTGAAATGGCCATGTAGAAATCATAGCCATCTTGGCAATCCGAACAAGACCTTTTTCATACCATAGTTAGGCTGAATAACCTTAAGTTTTAAAAGGGATCAAATTTAGTTCTTCTGTCAATCTGTAATTTTGTTGTGTCAAAATTAGACTCAGGACTCAGTTTGTCAGACCACTCTGTTTTATTAGCACAGCGCTCTGCTAATAACACTCAGATAATGTGAGCACCATGCAAGATTCATACCGTCTTATTTATACAGATAAAAGGGTATGAACTAAACAAAGGGACAGAGAGAGCAAAATTGTAAAATTTTGCCTGGGGCACAATATGCATATCCTGCTTCCTTATGAACTCTTATCGATCTAAGGCTAATGCTTCACCAATCGCCCTTAAGTGGAGCAGTTGATTAACAGTTAATGTCTGCTTTCCGGACACCTGGATTGCAGCATTTCTCATTTCTACTTAAAGGTACATACAGCATTCTTTAATTCATTCTATTTCTTTAATATAATTCATTTCACTTTCACAATCCCTCCTTTCGGTCAAGCTTACGCAAAGACCAACAATTACTGGGTTCCACATATTAATCGTTCTTTATCTCTTCGTTCATCAGTGATATTTAACATCATCATATTAGCACTCTGTTTTGGGGCAGTCACCTGGGTGGCATACCTTACACAATTCTGGATACAACAGGAGATTAACTGAAAACATACAAAAATCATTAGGATTCCAAACAGGATAGTCAGGGCTCCCTGAAACAACCAGTTTCCTATGCCAGAGAAATTGAACAGGTTACTTAGCCACTTCCATAAAGAACTCGGCTCTTCATGGGGAATATATGCGATGTGTTCTAAGTGGCTAGTGCGATCTATTACCTCATTGGTGTCATCAGGTATAAACACACAACATTCTTTTCCAATGAGAGCACAGGTCCCTCCTTTGGCCGCCAGCACTATGTCCAATGCCTGACGGTTTTGGAGGGCCATCTGTCGGATCGCCCCTGTTTCTTTGGCCAGGGCTTTTAAACTCTCTCCGGTTTCATTTGCCATTATTTCAACTACTGCTTGTAACCTTAGGAGCCTTTTTGCATGGTGTATTACTCCAAGTGGGATAAGGGAACCGCCAATGGCCTCTTCCCAGGTTAAGGGGCTTATGTTATTTACATACCATTGGGCATCTGGTAAGTCCCTTCTTCTTCACCTGAAATTACGGAGGTGTTCTCGTGGGAAGAACCCTAGCACTCGGAATTGTGGGAAGAGTTGGGTGGGATAACAGATACCTGACCAGTTAGCTGGTAACGCAGTATAAGCTTTGGTCCCACAAACCCAATGATGACCTATTAAGGCCGGGAAGGGTCGGTTGCACCCATTTGTCACATAGGTGCCTGCAAAGGAGAAGTAATATCCTTCAAAGGGCAGAGGGTAATTCTCCTTACGAGGAGTGGTGGTATTTGCGTGGCATTGAAAGATTGTATTGTTTTCACTAAGATTACTGTAGGGGGAACACGAGATTGATTTTTCTGTTTGATCCCAGGTCGAGAAAAAAATTCATATCCCCATACCCGGCCCGCCACTCTTTAGTTTTGTTCGAATAATCCCATACACCATGGGATTCACAATATGCTGAAAGCAACGGCTTTTTCCCAGATCCAGCCCTGTCCCATTACACACCCAACACCAATGACCTTTTCCCTCCACCACACTTATCCATTTAGATACATTTATTCCCACTGCTTCCCAAGTGTCATTGCTGTTACATGTTTTGTTAAATGGACGAGGTCCTCCAGTGAGGTCCGAGGAATTGAGTGGGATTGCCAGGACAGGAACACCAGCTTGAGAGTGGGCTGGGATGTGGCTGCAGACCCAGCAATTAGAAATATTAAGGGTCTGAGCTATCCACACTTGCTGCTGGATAAAAGAATTGTCATCGTGGACTCCCCAGACCTTAAGACACCAGCAGCCGAGGAACAGGCGCCACCAGAGGCGCATGTTGGAGGCAAGGCCCTTCTGGTTCTGACAACCTCAACTGAGGGAACCGCAGTCACGGTTTTATGTCCACCAGGCAGCAGGCGCCAGGCTCGCTACTGCTCCTTCTCGGGCCTTGCTTTAGGTTGTCGTCTGCTTCTGGCAACCCTTACGAGAGCGTAGATGGTAAGGTATTGCAGGCTGTTCCTCTACGTCGTCTTCTGGAGTCAAAATTGACTTTGCGTGGTCCTGAGGTGGTGATTGGTTTGCTGGGGGTGGTGCTTTCTTACACTGCGAAGCATGTATCCACGCTGCGATGCCAGACAGTTTAACAGCTGTCTGAATAGTAAGCAGTACCTGATGATTCTTTGATGTCCTTTAAGTCTCTTTACTACTTTTTCCTTGACTCTGGCTTTAACAATGGCGTTCACATCTTATCTTTTCCTGATGCATACATTCCTCATTCACACAAACAGATTGAGAATACAAACAGTAGTATTTATATCGAGCAAAAAGGGATTGCAAATTGAACCTTGCTAAGCTTTACAATCAATAACCAAGACAATCAAATCATACATTAATTCTTATGGGACATTAGGAGCAGGATTTTATACATATCCCCCTTTTTGGCACTAAGATTATTAATCGCCAGTGTCACTTCTTATTTAGTCCACATAATAGAAAATACTGGGAGGTGATTTGGGCCTGTGGCTCTAGCTTTGCATACATTTGTTTTATCCAACAGCACATTTCAAACATTCCAATTAAACACATACAATTTAAAACCAAAACCAATTAGGGTTAGTAACATTAGTATGCCAGTAGTTGCAGGAGACCATTCAGAAAATGTTATACCAATGGTAAGCTGTTATGTCTTTCTGCAGGGGCAATTCTTAACATGTTTCCATTTGCATGAATGGTTCGGTTTCCCACATTGCCTTTTTGTTTGTTTTAGGAACTGTTACCTTTTTATCTTTTGTAAACACAGTACTTACATTACATTTACATTTGTCTATTGGAAGGTTGCTAACACTTCCATTCTTTTAAAACACTTTTCCCCAAGAATTAACACATACACATAGCCCATTATACAGTACTTTGGTCTCATTATTTATTTTATCCCACATACAGGATCCTAGTGAGATGTCTTTACTACAGGGCTTTGGAGCAACAAGCATAGATAAGCATACCTTTATTTGCTGTTTCTTTGTGCTGGCAAAAACAACAAGGAGTCTGGTGGCACCTTAAAGACTAACAGATTTATTTGAGCATGAGCTTTCGTGAGTAAAAACCTCACTTCTTCAGATGCATAGAGTGAAAGTTACAGATGCAGGCATTATATACTGACACATGGAGAGCAGGGAGTTACTTCGCAAGTGGAGAACCAGTGTTGACAGGGCCAATTCAATCAGGGTGGATGTAGTCCACTCCCAATAATAGA